>NC_088981.1:97159901-97459901 GCF_963932015.1 Anas acuta
TTATTTTTAGGAAAATATTTCTAACTTCATAATTTAATTTACAAAATAAAAATCAGTTATAAACACAATGCAGATTTGCATGCTTGGAATTCAAATGCTCAGCTTTAGAAGAGAGTGTATAATTACAGTGCATCTCAGTGTCTACCAAGGCTAGGTTCCTCAAGAGGAATGAATGGAAATCATGTGCACTCCTCTAAGACCATTTTTTGTCAGGGCACAGAGAGCACTAACAGCTCTTTATGGCCTGCCCAACATCCCGTGTCCTTCCCCCATCCCCTGCCCCTGCTTCTGCTCAATCTCAGGCCATTGGTCCCTGCCTGAGCCATGTTGTAAGTGTGTGTGTATCTCCAGTTCTGTCTTCTTTATAGGCCTGGGACCTGAGCTGTTGGTAACTCATTTAATCCATGAGCTCTTTGTACACACGCTGCAACTTGCCTGCAGTTCTGACTTTGGACCTGGCTCCTACATGGACATTGGATCCATGTTATAGCCCTGTATCTGGACCTGTCTCCTCTTACTCCTGGCTAGAGCCACAAGGCAGACCCTAAACTCGATTCATTGCTTGTCTTGCCTGTGTTCAGCCCCCGTGTGAATGCACCCCATGGATAAAAGGGCAACTCTGCTGGGTCTTCCTGGTTCCCTAGCCCTGAAGAAGCAGTCAACCCCTGCTCCCTGATGATTCTGTATCAACTTCTATATATGCAATAATCCCTAAACAAAAAATGTTAACTTCATATTTGGCATCTAATTCAGCTAATTCAAAATTGAACTTATGTGTTAATAATCACAGAATAACAGAAAAACGGGCTTGAAAGAACTATGGGATAAACTATAAAGTTTATCTACTTATCCTGCAGGAGGGATAAATGAGGGATAAATATCTACATTGTTTCCGGTGTTAAATCAGGAATCTGAAGAGGTCCCAGCTGACTGGAAGCTGGCAAATGTCATTACAATTTTCAAGAAGGGCAGGTAAGAAGACCCTTGTAATTACAGGCCTGTCAGTCTCACTTCAGTGCCCAGTAAAATTATGTGGAAAATTATTCTGGGAGGTATTGAAAATCACCTTAAGGACAATGTGGTCATTGGTCATAGCCAACATAAGTTCATGAGGAGAAGGTCCTGCTTAACAAACTTAATTTCCTTGTATGACCAGGTCACCCATCTAGTTGACCAAGGGAGGCCAGTTGACAGAATCTGCTTGGATTTCAGTAAAGCTTTTGATATTGTTTCTCACAGTATCCTTCTTGACAAACTGCTCAGCATACAGCTAGGTAAAAACATAATGTGATGGGTGAACAATTGGCTGATGGGTCAGGCTCAAAATTTTGTAGTAAATGAGGTTGCATCAAGCTGGCAGACAGTCACTAGTGGGATTCCTCAGGGCTCCATTTTAGGGCCAGTTATCTTCACTGTTTTCATAAACAACTTGTTTTGAGTAAGTTTGCAGATGATATTTATAATTGGGAGGAGCTGTTGATTCAGTCAAGGGTGGAGAGGTCGTCCAGAGAGATCTTGCCAAATTAGAGAGCTGGGCAATCACCTACAATATGAAGTTTAACAAGAGTGAGAGCCAGATTCTGCACCTGGGATGGGGCAACAATGGCTACAGATATCCCTGGTACAGGCTGGGGGATGAGAGGCTGGAGAGCAGCCCTGCAGAAAGTGATCTGGGCATTTTGGTCAACAGCAAGTTGAACATGAGTTAACAGTGTGCCCTGGCAGCCAGAAGAGCCTACTGTACCCTGGGGTGAATCAGGCATGGCTTTGCTAGCTGGTCAAGGGAAGTGACTGTCCCTCTCTGCGCTGGTGCAGCCTCACCTCAAGCACTGTGTGCAGTTTTGCTGCCACAGTGTAAAAAGGAAATAAAACTATTAGAGAGTGTCCACAGGAGGGCTACAAAGATTCTAGGTTCTCAAAGGTTCTAGAGAGCAAGACATATGAGGAGCAGCTGAAGTCTCTTGTTTTGCTCAGTCCAGAGAAGAGCAGACTGATGGGAGCGGATGGGCAGGTGCTGAGCTCTGCTCTCTGGGGACAGCGACAGGACCCCAGCATGGATCTGGGACAGGGGAGGGTCAGGCTGGGGGTTAGGGAGAGGTTCTTCACTGAGAGGGTGGCCAGGCACTGGAACAGGCTACACAGGGCAGTGGTCACATCTTTGAGCCTGCTGGAGTTCAAGATGTGTTTGGACAATGCTCTCAGACAAATAGTCTGATTTTGAGTTGGTCTTGTGTGGAGCCAGGAGTCGGACTCAGTAACTCTTGTGGTTCCCTTCCAACTCAGGATATTCTATGTTTCTATGATTCCAAGTCCTGTCTATCTGAGCAGTTCTTAAAAATGTCCAGTGGTGGAGGTTCTATCATTTACCAAGAAATCCATGGCAGGGCTTCACTGACGTTGCATTTAAAAGTGTTTTCCAATAGTGAAATAGGTCACAATTTTCAGAACTGAAATCTACCTCATTTATTCTGGACTATGTCCACTGGACCATGTATTTCTCAAGTGTAATTCCCCAAATTGCAGCTGTCTAGCTGGCTAGTCTACCAGAGACTTCATTTATTCCCAAGTACAGGATTCCTTCACGTATCTGTCTGGCTCTACTTCTGCTTTGTGCTTGCTTTCTCACAACACTATGTGTTCATACTCAGCTTTTTCTGAAAAACTGCTACTAAAGCAGCTGTCTTCATTTGTATCACTGCAATAAATAGTTCCTGCTTTAAGATTTCACGTGCTTTGCCACTTTGTCAAAATCATTTTGAATTCTAATCTCATCCTCCAGTGTACAAGCATTCTCTCCCAGTTTTGGATCATATGAAGATACAATAAACTCACTCTCTATTCATCATTGAAGTTGTTAATAAAGGGATCCTGGACAACGTATCACATCAAATATAAGACACATGACAGCTAGTGCTTTGCTCTTTTACTCTATTTAACTTCTTGCTCTAGAATTTTTCTGAGGATTGATGCTAACTGCCAACAATTGCCAGATTGTTCTCTTTGTTCTCTTTACAGTCAAGCACTGTGATTGCCTTTTTCCCAATACTCTAGACATCTTGTCTCCTTCTACAAGATCTCAAACATTGCTAAAAAGAGTTCTGGATGTGTACATATATATGGTAGTAACAATCTTCATGCCATGCAACTGCACAGAAGAGTTGTATTGCTAACACAGCAGAAAGCCCCGGAGTTCTCTGCTCTAAACATGAATCATGAAATACACTGGTCTATGCCAACCTGGCATAATGCCATGCATTTGTTGCAAAACAGATCACCAGGGAAGACCAAAACTGTTTAAATAAAAATGAAAAAAATTGCGCTGCAGCTGGCAGTCACATAGGACACAGGGCACATGCTGGGTTGAGAACATCATCTGCCACAAAGCAAGGGCTGAGAAAGGATGATGAAGAAACATATTTAAACATAAGATTAGTCACATAACAAAATTTATTCTTTGGAACAAAAATAAAGATGATCTCTAAGAAAGAATAAAACAAACAAACAAACAACAAAATGAACAAAACCCAAACCAAACAAAACCAAAAAATAAAATAAAATAAAGCCAAGCAACATTTTATTTTGAGATAAGGGCTGCATACAGCTACAACAAAATAGCCAATTAATACCTAATGGTGAGATGAGAAAAACTCACTGATGAAAATCTAGCAATCTCCCGCAAACCAGAAAACTCTGTAAGAGTCTTGTTAACAGCACACAAGAGCAGCTGTGCAGTTCATCAACTCACTAGGGAGTCAGTACAGGTGTACAAAGAAATAATGTCAGAACAATGTACCAGGGAATTGCCCCACATCTAGATGTCAGTCCTAACAGCAATATTAGTGTTTGTGTCTCTTCAGAAGACAATTCATGTATCAATGCAATTCAGACCTGGGTTTAAACCTTGACAGTAAGTAACCTGCTAGTTACTCTTTAAGAAAACTAGGAAGAGCTGGTAAGAAAACTATGATCAGCCTTCAGAGCCATATAAAATACTTTGCAAAATGGATACTGAAAACTGGTATTTAATGAATTCATATGCATTTAATCCAATAACGTTAATCAAGTTTTAATTATATTTAATATCATACCAAATTTAAAATATAAGCAGCAAAAACTGTAAATTATTTACTGCATCCTGGAAAAAAAAAGAAAAAAGAGGTTTTGAATATTCAAGGAAGGATAAAATCTGGATTTCAGCTGAATTGCAGGATTTTGATTGGGCAATCAAAAATTTAAAAGCAACAACAAATAAATATATTTATCATATTACATATATTTTCAACCTATATGAATCAGCCATCCTTGTCAGCAGCAAAGCACCTAATGGCACTCAGAATACATCAGTGAAACCCCCTCTTGTCTCTGCCCCCAAACTGAATGCATTTAGAATGACAGCTAAGAGTTGGTAATAAATCCTGCATCCACTTAAGTCCCAGACAAAGTGTCTAATGACTGCAGTGCAGCCAGGACTTTACATCTCAGATCTTATCATTCTTACATCAGAGTAGATTTCTACCTTACTTCTAAACTTCTTTACAATGGTAGCTAAATCAGAGTTTTCATATCATCAGCAGAATGATAAATGATATAAAAGCAAAATTTTATGCATCAGGTAAATATAATGTAGTATATTCCCCAAACACAACTGAATGCAATGCAAAAAAAAACAAAAAAAAAACAACACAGCAAGGTGACCTTGGTGAAATAGTCCTTACCAAATAAGAGTCTTTAGCTATTTGGTATACACATAGTGCTTTACAAACGTATTGTAAAACTTTTCAAACGCATTTTTTTTCCTTTCAGTCTCTCTCTCAAATATTCAATTTTTATCTGCAACTCTCAAATTCTAGGAATGCACCACACCATACCATTTCCTGTTTATTATATGTTTCACATTTCATTTTAGAAATAAGCAATATTTTTTTTCCATCAATTTCTGAAGTCCTACCATATTTCACTATCATGCCTTTTATCTTTTGCTTTATAATTGGAAAAATGAACACAAAGAGATAAGTTTGAAAATATCTTCCAGTGCAGGATGTTGCTGATGGAATGCAGGGATGTTTTATCAGTCTTTATTAACATCAATTATTTAGTTTTTATTTGATGTCCTTCTGTGTTGGGGGCTGCACAAGCAGAAATTAAAGGATAATTTATCCCTTGGAATTAATCACCTCCTGATGGTTGGATTGCAGTTGTGGCTGTTAAACAATGAGCAAAGATATGAGAAAGGTGATCACAAGTGTCATCAAAGAATACAGGCATTGCCTCATTCAATTTTGAGCCTGCAGAGTCTGTTTTAAGTAGGATATATGAAAAAAAAAAAAAAAAAAAAAAGTTATCACAGGCCCTACAATCTTTCTGTAAGTAGAATCTTTTAACATGTTGTTAATGGATCATTAGTTACATAAATTACCTGTTATCTTACTTATTTCCTTTTTCTACCCCATCTCATGACTTTTCCAGCCCATCAGGGCAGGTAAGTAACAGTCAATTGCAAGAGCAATCTATAATGCACCATAAACTGCACAGACATGTTTGGAGTGCCACATTGTTAAGCCAAGGTCTTGACAAATGGCCAGTTTAGTGGTAAGAGACTCATCTAGTATGGTACTCCTGTACCGCAGGAGAAAAAAAAATTAGCCATTCTGTTGTTGAAATCACTTCAGAGCAGGAAATAGTAGAACGAAATATCTGCAAATTATTATCGTGTTGCAATGGCAGAATCTGTTGTAATTGAGGTTGCAAAGTACTTTCCAATCTAGTTCCCATTTTCACATCCTCATTTTAAAATATTCACCCTCTGGGCTTGACATTTTCCAAGCTTCTTTGGTGAAAAACACATTTGTTGATAACATATATTTGCAAATATACTTTCTACTGTTTTTAATTTTAAAAGGAACAATTGTAAGTCCTTGTTCTTCAAAAGGCTACAGCACAAGTGCCTCAGCAATGTTGTCACCTTCTCAGTCTCACTGTTGCTCAAGGCCCAACTCTGATCGCCTATGCAAAAACTAAGATTTTTTCCAAATAGGCACATGAGCCAGCAGCAAAACCCCCATTGCCTTCAACGGGGCCAGAACTTCACCCACACTTTAGAAGCTTAAGACTGATAAGAGGGTGATCTTTAGGAAGAGTATATCATTCATTAAGTTTGTAACAGAAGTATTTTAGTAAATACTGGGGATGTCTGAGAGCTGTATTGCACATGTGAAAGATGCACTTCAAAGAAGAGGCAAGTGAGGTGCAGGCAGAGCACATAAAACAGGATAGGTCGTGGTCTCCGTAACATTCTTCTGTTATGTCTCACCTTCAGTCTCTTAGGTGTTGCTTCAAACCGTTTCCATAGTTTCTTTCTGTCTTTAAACGAGGCAGCGTTAAAATGAACTAAATCCTCAAAAGCCATTTTAAAACTTAACCTCTCTAAAGTCTCATACATTTTACATTATCTGAAATATTAGACTGCCTTACATTAGTTTAAAAATAAATAAATAAAAGCATCGCAAATTTGATAGCTACATAGCCAAGAGACAACATAATTTATAAGAATCTTGTACCTACCTAAGGTTATATACAAAGAAACAGGAACCTAGTCTGAAATCCAGCCTTTTCAGAGTTCTTCAGAGTAAACCTGGATTTTTGGAAATAAAATATTGCTACTTCATGATTTTCCATAGGAGGGACGGTTGGCTGAAAAGTACTTGACAAACTGCAAGTTAATTCTTTTATGGAAGTGTTTGTGGAAGTTCAAAGCTGAACTGGGATTCTACATTTTCCCTGCTACTACGGCACATTGTCATAGCAGCTGACCTCTGTGCTGTTCGTGTGAGCTATGGGGCCTTGTAGGAATCAATCATACATCTCTCAGGGAAAAATAAATAAATAAAATAAAATAAAATAAAATAAAATAAAATAAAATAGCAGGGAATAAATAGAAGTCAGGACCCCAAAATCATGAGATTGTTTTGGACTGTTGTCTTTCTTCAAATCTCATAATGACACCAAAAAAAGTCTGAAGAGGGGATAGACGGGACTGAGGCGTAAAGGGAACAAACCCAGAGCATCCAACACAACTCAGCTTCTAGGTATGGGTTTCGCAGACCACAGGGAATCCAGATGAACAGTTCACAGTGTAGATGGCTGTGCATAACTGCTGTTAATGTAAAGGCAAAGAGACAAAGTAATATACACAAGGAAAAACTCAGGTAAGATCAGGAACCCAGCATAAATCCTGTGCCTCACATCATGTTTTCCATTTTCACAAACTTATGCCTCTGAAGAGAATTGATCTTCTCCTATGTAGATTTAAGCAACAGATGTACAAATAAAAAAAAAAAAGAAAAAAAAAAGGAGTTGAAACTCGAATGTTTATGCTGTAAACAAGAGAGAGCTGTTATGAACACTACTGCCTCCTTCATCTCAAGTATTTTCCCCTACTTTATCACCTTTGGTACCCTTTCAACATTCTGGCATTTCAAAAGAGGCAAATTCATAATATGATTAGTGGCAAACAATTTGGAAATAAATAGCTCACATAGGAAAAATAACATATTTGTAGTATCACACTTCATATTTGTTTTGCTGGATTATTATTATTATTTTAGGATTTAGACATTTCCTACCCCAAACAGGATTAAACACTTGTTTACTCATTAGTGATATTTATACCTAGTTATTCCTAACAGGCTCACACTGGCATGTTTAAAAATACTGTTATAGAAGCAGTGCTACATTTCAATCCTCTTTCCAAAACAGGAGGAAAAAAAATCAAATATTTATTTTTTAAATGCAATGCCATTTTTTAGGAAGACACAGGTGGTATCAATTTTAAGAGAAGTCCTCAAGAGAATGATAAAAAGCAATTGTGCATTGGTTTTACAGCTGAAAGACTGAACAGATGGTTCAAGGATGGTTTCAAGTGAACTTAACATTTGTGTACTAGGCTGAACACGGGCAGAGGGTTGTATGATTACTACATTAACACTGAACCACTCAGAAGCCCGGTTTTGGATTTTTTTTTTCCCATAACATGTATTTAAGTACTCCCTAAGTTCATGATCAGTGGGAATCAAATTATATAAATCCAACAGCAAAAACAGAATACTAGACTAAGAAAGGTCATTCAAAAAAAAAAAAAAAAAAAAAAAAAAAAAAAAAAAAAGAGTCCTTGGCTGGTGGTCAGCACTTGTTAAACACAAATTTTCTTCATACTTAAGAGATTTCTTTGCATTATTCCTCTGAAAAGTTAGTGGTTGACTGGAGATAAAAACAAGGTTTCAGTCATTACACAATAAATATTTTCATATGATGAAGATGCTAGCTATCTTTTTATCTGGAATTTGTGAACAATTAAGAGTTTGAGGCACAGAAAAAAATTAACAACTTACTAAGCATCTTTAAAAGATGTTTGAGAAATCAGTAATATTACTCTTGAAATTACACAGCTAGAATCGGGCAGTAAGGTTGATGATAAACATTAGTTAATGTCATTGTTTGTGCACACAACATATGGAAGGCTTATCTCCATATGAAGCACCTCACTAAAGATAATTTAACTAGGTGAGATGTTAGGATAAAAGAAAATTTCTTTTTATCTGTACTGATGAGCTCTAGCTTTCGTGGGGTTTTTGATACATCTGAGCTAAATAGTGAAAACTGATGAAAAGGAACATATTATTCCTGTGTTTAAAAGGTACGATTCTAAATGCTGTGTTCAGACTTCATATTGCCAAAAACTTCCCAATAAGATAGAACTATCATTGTGACTCCAAGCACAAAAAAAAAGATCTGATAAATACCCTGCCAAAACCATACTATCCAAAACCATTGTAAGTGGCGAATAGTCATGTATAACATGTAAGTAATTTAATATATTTGCAAACATTCATTTTGCAACCATGATCAAAGTTGAATCTGCTCACAGGTTTCCATATACATGTACATTCATCTTGCCCACCAAGGCAAACCTTTCTGGTGCATTGCTCTTGTGCTTTCACTGCTGCCTTCAAATAAGAAATCCACCCACCACAACCTCTTTCTTTCTCACTCCTGGTTACTCTAGGAATAAATTTACCATCTTTCTAGCCTTTTACTACTTGTTCCCTCCAAGCAGCACCTGAACCATACCGAACGTGGCACAAAACAGGTGTGAGTCAGGCTCTGTCCCAGGCTAGCAGCACAGCCGCACACCTGTATTGGTTTATGTGATACGGCTGCTGGACTCCACAGTCATAGAATCATAGAATCATAGAATATCCTGAGTTGGAAGGGACCCTTAAGGATCATCAAGTCCAACTCTTGACACCGCACAGGTCTACCCAAGTTCAGACCATGTGACTAAGTGCACAGTCCAATCTCTTCTTAAATTCAGTCAGGCTCGGTGCAGTGACCACTTCCCTGGGGAGCCTGTTCCAGTGTGCAACCACTCTCTCTGTGAAGAACCCCTTCCTGATGTCCAGCCTAAACTTCCCCTGCCTCAGCTTAACTCCATTCCCGCGGGTCCTGTCGCTGGTGTTAATGGAGAAAAGGTCTCCTGCCTCTCGACACCCCCTTACGAGGAAGTTGTAGACTGCGATGAGGTCTCCCCTTAGCCTCCTCTTCTCCAGGCTGAACAGGCCCAGTGCCCTCAGCCGTTCCTCGTACGTCTTCCCCTCCAGGCCTTTCACCATCTTCGTAGCCCTCCTCTGGACACTCTCCAACAGTTTCATGTCCTTTTTATACTGTGGTGCCCAGAACTGCACACAGTACTCGAGGTGAGGCCGCACCAGCGCAGAGTAGAGCGGGACAATCACCTCCCTCGACCTACTAGCGATGCCGTGCTTGATGCACCCCAGGACACGGTTGGCCCTCCTGGCTGCCAGGGCACACTGCCGGCTCATATTCAACTTGTTGTCTACCACGACCCCCAGATCCCTCTCTTCTAGGCTGCTCTCCAGCGTCTCATCGCCCAGTCTGTACGTGCAGCCAGGGTTTCCCCATCCCAGGTGCAGGACCCGGCACTTGCTCTTATTGAACTTCATGCGGTTGGCGATCGCCCAGCTCTCCAACCTATCCAGATCCCTCTGCAAGGCCTTTCCACCCTCATTCGAGTCCACAACTCCTCCAAGTTTGGTGTCATCAGCAAACTTGCTCAAAATGCCTTCTATTCCTACATCCAGATCGTTTATAAAAATATTGAAAAGTACCGGCCCTAAAATGGAGCCTTGAGGGACCCCACTGGTGACCGCCCGCCAGCCTGACGCAGCCCCATTCACCATAACCCTTTGGGCCCTGCCCGTTAGCCAATTGCTCACCCATCGTATGATGTTTTTATTTAGCTGTATGGTGGACATTTTGTCCAGTAGGATCCTATGGGAAACCGTGTCAAAAGCCTTGCTGAAGTCCAAAAAAATCACATCAGCTGGTTTCCCTTGGTCTACCATACGGGTGATCTTATCATAAAAGGAAATCAGGTTAGTTAGGCAGGACCTACCCTTCACAAACCCATGCTGGCTGGGACCAATGACTGCTTTGTCCCCCAGGTGCGCCTCAATACGTTCGAGAACCATCTTCTCCATGATTTTACCAGGCACTGACGTGAGACTGACAGGCCTGTAATTGCTAGGGTCTTCTTTCTGACCCTTCTTGAAAATCGGCACAACATTTGCCAGCTTCCAGTCTACCGGGACCTCTCCAGACTCCCAGGATCGTTGAAAAATAATTGAGAGAGGTTCCGCGATGACGTCCGCCAGCTCCTTCAGCACCCGGGGATGAATCCCATCCGGACCCATGGACTTGTAGGGATCCAGGTGGAGTAGCAGATCCCGCACACGTTCAGGGTCGGTTGGGAGTTTGTCATCCCCACCGTCCCGGTCCTCCAGCTCGGGGCACCCTGGGTCCCGAAGCCCATCATCGGCATTGAAGACAGAGGCAAAGAAGGCGTTAAGCGTCTCTGCTTTGCCTATGTCATTGTCTGTGAGAAGACCTTCCCTGTCAAGGAGCGGCCCTATGTATTCTTTAGTTCTCCTTTTTCCATTCACATATCTAAAAAAACCCTTTTTATTTTCTCTCACAGACACAGCCAGCTTCAACTCTAGGTGTGCTTTAGCCACACGAATTTTCTTCCTACAGACACGAGCAGCATCCCTGTATTCTTTCCATGTCACCTGGCCCTCCTTCCAGTAGCGAAACACTCAGGAGGTCCCTTCCAGTCTGTGCCCCACCACATGGTGCAGCACATGCTGCAAGACACAGGGGAGAAGGCTGCCAGGTGGAGAAGTCCCCACCTGTCCTGAAGCCCTGCCCTGACACTGTCCCCAGCATCTTTGCTGAATCCCAACCTGGACATTCCAGTAATGGCTTTCAGAAGTGACTATCTGCAAAATTTTTTCATTTAACTGGGGCAGGAGGACCAGCTTTTGTCTCCACTACACTGCACCACAGTGACAGAAAAGCCACATATCCTTAAGCTAATAAGAAGAACAAGTAGCAGTGTGGGTGCATAAGTGGGTAATATTTTTAGCATCTGGGCTTATCAAGCACAGCCACTCTTAATTCTCCACACGTTTCACTGACAGTGGTGTCATACTCTAAAGTTAATGTGTGAGAAAAGAAATAATCTGAAAGAACAGCAGGAGGCACACATGACAGATAGGGAAAACAGAAAATTTGGGGATGGAAAGGGGCTGGGAGTCCTCTGCTCTCGAGGCTCTGACATATGTTTCAGAATGCAAGATAATAAAAACTAGTATAAATTGTAAATACTAACAAAATTTTTAACATCTCATTTCAAATTTCAGTGTGTCAGAATGGTTATGTTATGTAATAGGGTATGAATAACACTACATGTAAGGGTTATTTGGCAGGCTGTACATGCGGTTGCATGTGTATGTACATGAATTCATCACTAGATGTTATGTCCTATTCTAGTTTGGCAAAGACACAGTTAGACTTTTTGCTTAGTAAACTGTGGACGGACTGACAATCCAATCTTGATTTCTTCAGCTTATCCCTAACCCCGCAGAGCCACACAAAACAGCAGACAGGAGCCTAAAGCATTCCTGCAACAGGCTCTGTGCTCCCTGCTCAGGAAATGGAAAGGCAAACAGGAGATGACTGTGATGCAACAGCCCTCTTCTCTCATGGTATTCAGCCCACAGATGTATGAGCAGATCATGGTCTTGCTCTGCTCCCTTCTTCTTTTTTTTTTTTTTTTTTTTTTTTTTTTTTTTTTTTGCCTAAAGATACCAGTTTTGGACAGTGTAATATATGATTCTGTTTTGATACAGACTCCCCTCACTAAAGCACTGACATTACATGAAAATTTCAGCACACATTCTTTTGTCTTCCTGTGCTTTTTCTCCTTAGGTTACAAAGTGTTGAGCAACATAAACTCAAATTAGCATAGGAAGGACAGTACGGGAAGGAATAGAGCATTTCCTTGACCAAATATCGATATTCAGAACAAACATTTTACCCACTCTGGTCATCTAGGTTCCCTTTGAAGTCAGTGACAACAAACAGGCCATTCTATGGCATAATTTTACCCTATCTTAAAGCTGAGGTCAGATAAATTACAGTTAACAATTGCCTAGTTCTCTGCCTTGATTATGAAGATTGCCTCATACAACTGATCCCCATACAGAAATCCAAATTGCAAAATCTCATGTTAAATGAGATTAATTCCTTCCAGCCTCTTCCACACTACACACCAGCACACATCCCACCCCTTTGTTTCAGACAAGATTTTTTAGACATATTTAGATTTTGAACTTTCTCCTTTTATGTGTTTCGTGAACCTATTAAATGGCTCCAAACTATCATAGAACTCATCCTTAACTTACACATTCATTCTTTATCTCTTCAATCCACCATCTATTACAGGTTACTAGAACCCTTCCATCCTTCTCAATTTCCCTAATGCTCAGAAATCAGTTATTCCTAAAAACAAAAGTTTATCCCCTCCACCTCCACTGACTTGTTGCCATCTCATAATCACATCTAAAGACAATTCCTGTCTCTTTACACTAGTAAGAGACAACTGTGTGTGGTCTCTTTACTATCCTTTCTTCTCCACTGCAGATTTATGCTTTTGTCACCCTGTAAAATTGATATAAGTTCACGTCTTTCTATAAATCAGAGTAAAATTTATCTTCATGTGCTTCAGTTTATGGATTTCTATGTTGAGCATCTTATGATAATATTCCTCGTGAAGGATGGTTTGTAAAGCAGTAGTGTTGCTTTCTAGAGTAAATATTGCTTTCCTATAAACCAAAGAAATGTTTGAAAGAAACTAAAACTTTTTGCATAGTCAGGTGTGAGTGCTGAATACATAGGAATAATTTACAGTAAGCACTAAAGCTTTTGACAGAAATTCATTCACAGAATGTTAAAAAACAAACAAACAAACAAACAAACAAAACAAACAAAAACAGAAACCACCTACAAAACCAAACACCTCAAAAAAACACCAAAACCCAAACAGGCTCGTTTCTCATTGACACATTAGGTTTACAATTTAATCACAACAGACACAGAGACCTCATTTCTGCATGGATTTCAGATAGCATAGCACAAGTGTGTACTAACATACATGTATACTAATACACATATTGCTCCCATCTGCTCCCATATCTGTACCGGTTCTGCTGTAATCATATTTAACACATTGCTTTAGGAACTGCCTTTAAGAGTTTGAATACAAAAGAAGTTATTCTCCACATTATATTTTCATTCTTTGTTAATATTTCATTTTTAATAACAGTATTTTCAGGCTAATAACTTATTTTTAGAAAACACATGTTTTGATATCACAGAGTTTAAATAAAGAAAATAAATAAGTGAAGAAAATAAAAACACACTTAAATCTGGAGTCATTTGTTAAAGCATTGCTGCCAGTTTCTATTACAAAATATTGGATGTGCTATTGAAACTATTAACATTAAGATAAACGTAAGGAGTAGTTAGCCTTTGTATAGACATGTATCTATGCTTTAGGTGGATTCTTACATCCCAGGAGAAGTGTACTTTTTTCATAGCTTGGACATGTCAAGAAATAATATGCAAATTAATATGATCTGGTAAATAGAACATTACAATTTTTTGAGCTTTTTTCTTTCCAAATTGAGATAGTTTCTTAACATTAATTTCACAAGAAGAAACAGAAATATTTACTTTTAGAAATCAGAATAAAAAGTTCAAATTGTTAAAAATTCTCAACAGTTTTAATTTTCACCAGTATATGACTATGTAGGTATGTGATTGTATATATGTATATAAAAATATATATGTGATATATATGATATATATATATACCATGTGTATATACATATGACTAGTGTTGTTATGGTTACAGTACCAGCTCAGACGCTTATTCTTCTCGATATACACACTGCATTTTCCTTCCAAGGTTTTCATTATTAATTCAAATGGTCTTTTTCATGGGGCCCACCTCTAACATTAGAATGAAGTTTGCATAGGCCTGATCGTACTTAACATTCTTTGTCAGTACCAGATTTACTCTGTCTGGCAAGATTCACTGTCATTTCTTCACCAGATTTCCCAGTCTTTCCTGTGCTCCATATCCTACCATGCCAGGGATGCTAAAAATCCTTTGTCCTAAATCAGACCTGAAAGCTCACATTTCCCCTTTGCGCTCTCAGTCATTTTGATCAGCACTAGAGATCACACTATTAAATGAACGACCACCTTGTGTAAAGGGCCTTGAAATGTCACTGCATGATAGGTGATACAGCACATAATTCAAAGCTGTTTTCTCTCCCCTCTCCCATTTTTTCCCCTCATAATGTACATCATTTCTCTGGGTCTAGGTTGTATAACTTAGATACAACTCAGATAGCAAGTGTTAATACTTCTCATCAACTCCGGATTGCTAAAACACTTCAGAAAAATGCTCTCTGTGCTAGGAGGCCAGTCTTCAATATTAGGTTTTAGTAACAAATTCAGCCCAGAAGCATACTGACATTTTTCAAAGGATGAAAATACACAAACCTTTTCCACAAAGCATCATTACTTACTTGTGGTGGATAAGGGGGATTTTTATTTTTTTTTCCAGTGTGTTAAGTTGTGTTATCAAAAGTTAATCACCTCATGGTGATTCAAAGACCCCAGTGAGGATCGGAGGAGCAGTGCCATGCAGAGGAACCCAAGTAACCTAAGCAGTGAAAAGGGTTTTGCCAAATTGATGGCTCCCTAGGGCCACCAAGGAGACTGGTTAGGCCAGTCTCAGTGGTGAAACCCCCTGAGGTGACCTGATGGAAGAAACTCACCTGTATGACCATGTTCCACACTGAAGGAGGTGGTTGTCTACCAGGGAATGAGACTCACTGTGGGATGCATGGGGAAGAACATCTGGGGACTGTAAAACTTAGATGCACTGACATGGGATGTACTGACATGAGATGTTTTAAGGTGATTGTGGGAATATTTGAAATTTATTATGGGATATTTAAAGGAAGGACTGCAGGTAGAAAAATTGAGGTATCTAGGTGTCTCAGGGAGGAACAAGAATGGGAACAAAGAGGGGAAATAGAATGAAAGGGGTCAGAGTGGCAATGGTATAATAACCCAAATGAGTATGCTTCCTGCTTGCAATCTATCCGATATACACATTAAAACCTATTTTTATCTAACTCCTGTATGGATGTATGCTCTATTCTGAGTGGGCATGGGCGAATGCTAGCAAAAGTCAATCTGGACTAGGCAGTGAGTAGGATAAGAATACCAGCAACCGGAGCAGGGCTGCAGGCTCCAAGTCCATGTACCAGCAACAGGGAATATCTGGGATCCAATGAGCAATTAAATGATGGGTAAATTGAGTGTCTAATGACAGTTACTAAAGTGATTTGTAGATTTGTAGTGCATTTGTGCATATATACATACATACACATATATGCATGCATGTGAATAGTGATATACATATGTATATATATGCATGCACATATGTATATATTCCTATTATATATAACATGAATGCCCAGCTTTGGGCCTGGGGACATGGATCCATAGCAGCCATAAACCATTGGGCTACCAGATTTTGCAACCTCTCGCAGCATCATAAACAAATAAACAAAAGGTTTGAATTTAGGAATGTCTACAATCACAGACATCAACATACACATGCTCAGTATATGAGTTGGAAAAGAGAACGGTAACCAAATGTAGATGGCTTTGGAAAATGAATCACTCTAGCAACTGGAAAGGTCACAGTGCTGTGGTGAGAAAGCCAAAAAAAAAAAAAAATACAAGGAGCAAGCTAGACTGTTTATTTAGGGTGGAAACTGAGGGAAGAAAAAAAGTGAAAGAAACCTAGAAGATGAAGAATTTTGTGATGGTTCTGGAGAAAATAAAAAGGTAAGGCAATGCAACACATTTGGTGTATGGGAGAGAGATTACCTACATAACTAGAAACGCCAATGCAAAGGTGGAAGTCATTTGGCATGATGAGGACAGTAGAACTATCTATTATGATGAGATAGGAAAAAGCAAAAAATATGTGAAAGGGTAAACCATCAGTCATGAGAGTGAAATGGGACTCCCTCGGGGAACATGACCTTCATAGATAATTTGCTTCAGAGAGATTATAGCTACGTGGGTCCCCTTTTCTGCGTTTCTTCACTTTGTGTTTCAAATGATCAGAATTACAGTAATGAAGACAGACAATCCTAGCACTTTAACTTCTTTGCACAAAAGGTCTTGGTAAACTTTGATTTTCCAACATAGTACATAATATTCAATAGCTTCTGAAGTTACTATTTCTAGCTCTAGCTATCCATAGCTGACATATCTTAAATATTTTAAAACGCGTGAAAATTCTAGTGAATATTTAAACATAGGTGAACCCACCCTTCAAATCTTAAGTATCATAAATAAATGTTAAAACTTATTTAAGTACAAGACATATATTGATGAATTGGAAAGAAAGTGATCCACTACTGACATTCCAGAAAAACACCATCTGTCCGTTCTGGGGGAAAGGAATATATGAGAGAAACAGAATGAGATCCTATCCCTCCACACTATCCAGTAGGAAATCTTCTGGATGCTTGCATTTGCAGAGGAATCTGAGCAATGATTCTAACAAGAAGTTTTATAAGAACTTGATGGTCTGCACTGCTTTGTCGCAGAAAGCAGTTGATTTCACTGGACCAGCTTCTGATCTGTGTTTCAGTCTTCCAGAGGATTTGATATCTATGAAAAGAGGGATGTTCAGTCTGTCAGAGGCAAGAGATACAATAAATTGTGCTTTCTGAAGCATACCCTTGACACTTTCCAACAGCCTCTGTTCTCAGTTTCTTTGCTATTTTGTGCACAACCACATACTTGGGCTTAGGTTTTTGCTGCATACATATCACAGTGAGGTTGCTATGAGAGATGAACATTTCTTGGTCCTACTATTTCATTTTGGCAGGTTTTCCACAGTGCAGCTCTCGCAGCTTTCTCTCTTTCTGATTATAGTGTGTATGGTTCCCCCACAGGGTAATAGATGCCAACGAAACAGCCTATGCTCCTAACTGAAGCAGTGGAGAGAATCTCATCTTGTTTTACACAGTCCTGTGGTCCAGGTAGTTGTACACAGTCACCCAAATACCAAACTTCCTAAGCTGGGACAAATACAAGTTATAGCTGCCTTTGTAGGGGACACTGAGGGAAGACAACCCTTTCTATATTCAGCATTTTATTTGGCAGAAAGTTTGCAAGTATTCCTAGGTTCTTAAACTGGAGCATTTAGTCTCAAGCATGTGTACAGCGCTTACAGATGTTGCTTGCACCTCCTACTGGAATGTCCATGGGGGTTTTGTTTGTTTGTTTTTGTTTGTCTTTTTTTCTCCTTTGGACAGAACCTATTGCTCACAGTGAAAATTAGGACAAGCAGCTTGATATTCTGGAAAGGCATTAAAGGATACCATTCTGTGCAACAAATAAAAATAAAAACAGTATTTCCATTGAAAAGCAGTAGGCAACATAGTAATTGATTAGACTTCAATCACAACCAATAACCAACCAGCAGCAAATATATTTAATACTCATACACGCAACCACCAAAAAAAAAAAAAAAAAAAAAAGGCATTGAAGAGCATTATTTTCAAAATGAGCCTTTCAATGGTCAGGAAGTGCAAGAATTACAGTTTCCTGGGGTCCTTAAATTTGCCACCGTGGCTTTATTTTGCACAGGGTTCTGGCTTCAGTCAGAACTCCTGATGGTGGGTGCTCACTTAACTTGCACCTGTACAATGTTCTATTGTCTCAATGAGCAATCAAATGACATCTGTACTTATTATTACTGCCACAGACTGTTCAACTCCAGAGTTTGAGAGGTCTTCACAAACTGATTTTTCTTTATGTCCCAGTTGATGCATGAGAAACAGAAAAAAGTCAGAAGTTTCAACTGACATTGAATGTCCATTCTCAACTGCCTAGGAGCCAATCTTTCAGATAATTTAGTTTTATGTATCTCATCTGATACTCAAAGCAGCCTTCCCAGCCTTCCTCTTGTCCTGGCGCAGGAGGTTCAGCATTCCCCTGTAGCAGGCCCCACCATCTCAAGCCAGGTGTAAAGAAAGAAGGAACACAGTATTTGTGACCCCTTGTAGAAAGCATGGTGAAAGAGTATCATCTAGGAACTGCAGGATGTACAAAATTTTCTTAGATTTTGTTTTCTTCCCAGTGTTTTTTTCAGAGTAGCTTAGAAACCCCCTAAAACACCTTCTCTTCTTTAGGCACTGAAATCACTAACAATGTTCCCTCTTGCTTTTGAAGATATTTTATATTAAGCAACTCTCCTTCCATGGGTAAGATTACATGTAAACTAATATATGCTTCTCTCATTCACATGAGTAGACTCAAAGAGGTTCCTAATATATGCAAAAGAGTATGTAAGGCATTAAGGCTTGCAGAATCAAAACCTATTGAGTCCTTCTTATGAAAAAACACATCTGTGTTGTCTTTCATGTCCCATGTAAACATCTTCACTTGTGGAAAAAAGTGCAGACTGGGTGTAATGAAGCTACCCGATCAGAGTAGTGATATTCACTCTTTTTCCTGATTATCCCTCAAAAAAATGTGAAAGAATAAGTTCACACAAAATACTGTAGTGCTGCTTTCTGACTTACTGCATTTGCAAACAGCTCCATGACAAACGGTGAGATATTATATAAAGCTTTGGAAATCCACATAACGCTATCTGACAAAAATTCTCAAGTAAAATGTATTGGTGTCTGCTGCTGCATGATAACATTTTTCCTATAGAGAAGAAACTGTTTCAGCTGCCTAAAAAATAACTGGTGCCCATACTCCATAGCTTTCAAATTATTTCCTGACTCAAGCAAGTTGCTGCTTGTATTTTACAGTCCTACCAGAGCCTGGTACATACTTGTACTCTGGAATTATTTGTGAAATCATTTTCTCTTAAGACAGAACATTCTATCTTTCCTACTAAACAACCAAAGTAACAGAAAAACTGTTATCACAATTTCTTGTTGAGACATATCACAGAATTGCAATATTGACCTGAAACTTATGATTAGTTTTGTAAGGGCAGGAAAAAAATGAAGTGTTATAATGCATAACAAGAATGCCTCCTCTGAATTCAAGAGGAGGGAAGAAGCTAGTTTATTCAGTGCCATAACAGGAGGTCTAACAAGCAAATGAAGATGAACAAGGCTTTCCTTTAATCGATCCAGTGAGCAGCTATGTTAGTTTTAAGTTTGATTAATAGAGAGGAATTGATTGAGAATCCAGAGGGAGAAAATTAATAGGGAAAACAGCTATTATAGTTACTACTTGAATTAATTGGAAGTTTCAATAAAATAAATAGGGATAATGGACTTCAAAAGCCTCAAATGTCTCTTGAAAATAAAATCAAAGTTGGCATAAGCAAGCTAAGATAGAGATGCTGAAGACAGCAGAGGTATATAAGTAGTGCTATGAAACAGGGCTAACAAGGCACCAAGAACTAAGAGTGACAGCATCGTCAGAGGCATTGATGAAGGCAATCCAACTGCTGGTTCCTGCTGAATCCCAGGCTCTGCAATTGGCAAGAGCTACTATCTTGCATAAAAGAAAGTTGTAAGTGATAATGCGATTGACAGCATCTGTCTCTTTGAGAGGCAGTATCTTCCAATTCCTGCTGAGACTTACCCTTAACATTTTTGGGGAAAAAAACAATGCAATCCAATTGGTTAAACTATTCTTGAAATAGTCCTGACCAAAACATAAAGTGCAGGCGAGCTGACTGCTCTTGGTTCTTGTAAACAGCCACAAAAACACTCAAACCGTAAAGAACTTGCTAATAGAAATGACTTGGTTTGCTGAAAGCTGAATCCTTTGCTACTTCACTACCATCAATGCCATGAGAAGTTTTTCATCTTTCTTCACAATCACTTCACAGTCTGTCTTGCCTTGTCCTTTTCTGAAAGCACATAGCAGTATATTTAGTAGCTGATTCAAAAAATATATCCTAGTAACTACCGGAACACAGTAAGACACTTTTTCCCTAATCTGAGAGTCATATAGTTCCAAAACATTCACATTAGCAAGATTTACTTTATATTATCAAATGCACAAAGGCAAATTATATGTATGTGAAGGAAACAGGAAGAAAAGTTAGACATCTTTCTGGCTGAGCCAGAAGCTCTTTAATGATCTGAAAGCAGAAAAGGATTCACAGACACATATGATAATGAGCATGTATCACTAAGGATAATGGAATAGTTTAAATTCATGAGAAAAAAAATCAAAAAAGCTAGTATGCAAAAGAAAAAAAAAAAGTAACAGAAAGGCTCCATAACTCTACTTGAATGCTGAAAACAAAATAATGTAAAAGAGCATGGAGACTGCATTAGAGATTATAAAAAGAAGAGTAACCTGTTAATTGCCCTTTTCCTAAATTTCCATGCAAAAGATAAATTATGAAAATCCACTAAACACAATTAATTTAACAAGCATATTTTAAAGAAGAAATGATGGAGTAAACATGCGGAAAGAAGATACCGTTCAAATGCTCAAATGTGAGCATTGGATTGGAGACTGAGATATTTACTTTGGAATTTTTAGGCAATCAGCCACTGGAATTCTGAATATTAGTATTTATCAAAGACCTGTAGGAGAAGAAACAAACAACAACAACAAAAGTCCTAGAAATTCTCAGGGCTAACTGAAAACCACCAATTTAATAAATTTAGAATACAAATTTTAAACATTATATCCATGATTTCCTAGAAGACAAGATAGTAAAACAACCTATATTCATGTCTCAAAAAAATAAATCATGTCAAGCCAGTCTACTTTCCTTCTTTGAAAAGCTAACTGGATAAAGGGGAAGTTGTGCATATGATATATCCTGACTTTTAATTAAAGCTTCTGACAGTATTCCATATAATATTCTCATAAATAAGCTAAGGCAGGAGACGTAATCACCATCAGGTGGGTGGACAACCTGTTGAGAAATTGCTCTCAGTGAACAATTATCAATGATTTGCTGTCAAATGGTAAGAGAATTTCAAGTGGGACTAGATAGGGGACTGTGAGGGCTGAGATCCACCAAGCATTTTCATCAGTTCCATAAGTATCAGCATAGACAAGAGTAAATTTGATCATTAGATTGAGGATGGGTTTTAAGTACCCTGGATGCTGGGATGAAAATTATTTTTAGACTAAGGGTTAAAATTTCAGCAGACAGCTGAAATTCAGTAGAGGCAAGTGCAAATTGTTACACCTGGGAAACAGCAATCAAATATACAGTCATAACAGGGTAAGCAGCAGCCGAGCAGATAAAGATGTAATAATTGTGTTCAGTTCAGCACCAGTGAGATCCAAGTAATGCAGTGTCCTCTTTTCACAATCACAGTTTTAGGAAAATGGAGTCAAAATTGCAGGGAATAGCAAAATGGTTTAGAAGAAGAGTAAGAAAACATAAACTGCAAGAGGTATAATTTACTTTGTTTAAAAATGAGAAGACTGAGTAGTGATGCACTAATATTCTTCCAATGTGTAAAAGTGTGTTAATAACAAAACAATGATCTGTTTTACAAAGTGGTCACCATAGGATAGAGAAGAACCAATGTAATTTGCAATAATCATTCTCTAAACTACAGTCAAAAACTTTTCAGTTGTAAGGGTGGAAAAAATTAGGAATATTAGAGAATTATTTCTTTGGAAGTTTGTAAGAACAGATACATTCCTGTGACTGCTTAGGTATAGCTGACCATGCCAGGCAGAGCTTAGAGACTGGACTAAATGACTCTTCAACTTTTCCTCTTGATGTCATCTACTTGAATCTGTCATTTGATATTGACCACTACAGATTAAACGAGTATGAGGAATTAATATATGCCACTATCAATATGAGAGATTTCTGATGAAGTCTCCTCAAGCTTTTAATTTATTTGAATTATTTGAATTTGAATTATTATTATCTGTTATGTTGGAGATGCCAACTTAATAGCTAAAGTATGTATTTAAACAAATGGGCAATTCATTGCTGGGAGGAGTATAATGTTTTTATATACTAGAGTGTCTTTGAAAACCCCTGATGACTTGCTTGACTTCAGCAAGACTTTTGACACTCCTTGAACATAGAATCATATCACAGAACCATAGGATGGCTTGGGTTGGAAGGGACCTTAAAGATCACCTGGTTCCTGCCACAGGCTGGGACGCCCACTAGATCAAAGTCGCCCAGAGCCTCATCTAACCTGGCCTTGAACCAGGGATGGGGCATCCACAACTTCTCTGGGCAACCTGTTCCAGTGCCTCATCATCCCCAGAGTAAAGAATTTCCTCCTAACATCTAATCTAAATCTTTTCTCTATTTTAGTTTTAAACCATTCTTCCTTGTTCTATCATCACTTGCCTGAGCAAAAAGTTGTTCTGCATCCTTTCTATAACCCTCCTTTAAAGTCCCGAATAGCTGCAATGAGGTCTCCCCACAGCCTTCTCTCTAGTCTGAACACCTCCAGCTCTCTCAGCCTTTCTTCATAGGTGAGGTGCTCCAGCCCTCTGAACATCTTTGTGGCCCTCCTCTGGACCTGCTCTAACAGTCCCACATCCTTCTTTTGCTGGGCCTCCAGATCTGGACACAGAACTCCAAGTGGGGCCTCACAAGGGCAGAGCAGAGGAGCACAATCCCCTCCCTCAACCTGCTGGCCATGCCTCTGTCGATGAACATCTTCATAGGTAAGCTCAGGACATGTCAGTTAGATGAGTGTCGTCTAAACGTCAGCAAGATGGATTGAGAACTGGCTGGATGGCAGAGCTCAGAGGGTTATGATCAGCAGTGCAATCTAGTTGGAGGCCTGTAGCTAGTGGTGTCCCCCAATGGTAGTACTGGGTCTAGTTTTGTTCAACTCATTCATCAGTAACCTGGATGAAGGGACAGAGTGCACCCTTGGCAAATTCGCTGATGGTACAAAGCTGGGAGGAGTGGCTGACACGCAGAAGGCTGTGCTGCCATTCAGAGGGACCTGGAGAGTTGGAGAGTTGGAGGCTGGAGAGTTGGATGGAGAGGAACCTCATGAAGTTCAACAAAGCCAAGTGCGGGGACAAAGCACTGGAACAAGTTGCCCAGAGAGGCCATGATGTCTCCTTCTCTGAAGATATTCAAAACCCACCTGGATTCATTCCTGTACAATGTGCTGTAGGTGACCTGACTTGAGCAGGTGGGTAGAACCAGATGATCTCCAGAGGTCCCTTCCAAACTCAGCCACTCTGTAACTCTGTGCCTGTGACAAGTCTGGTACTGGAACCATTACAATATTGAATGGACTGTGCCACGCATCACTTTAAACTATTA
This sequence comes from Anas acuta, assembly GCF_963932015.1. Lineage (NCBI taxonomy): Eukaryota > Metazoa > Chordata > Aves > Anseriformes > Anatidae > Anas > Anas acuta. The sequence continues at coordinate 97,183,690 of NC_088981.1, forward strand.
AAAGGTTACTGATTTTAACATCGTCCAAGTTCCTGAGACAGTTATTGGGAAAATTTTCTGACAAAGGAAGAGTGATACAAAATTAAACCAGAATTCCCTATATGCTACACCCCTTCTAGATAATACAGTTCTATTCTGATGTCCATGCAGTCTAGACAAGCTGAGACTTTCTGCATGGTACTGATTACCCTGAAATATTATGAAGACATCTAGCCCCCAATTCAGGCTATTTCACATAAGCTTAAATACTAAGGTACACAGCAGTGTACTAAGGGACAGGGGAAGATATCTATTCATCCAGAACTTGATTCAGAACAGCCACCTGAAGGTTAAAAACAGGGACTCCCATCAGTTTCACTACATATGTAGCATTTCTGCAAGAATAAATAACTTTATTTACCAGAAAACAATGACATATAAACAAAACAGGGCATACTGGTAGATACAATATGATGCAACATGGAATAAAAACAAAACAAAACAAAACAAAACAAAAACTCTAAAAGATCACCAAAAGTTATAAAATCTTAGCAATACTCAACGCACTCTAATTTATGTAGAAGTAGATTTAGTGCAGCTACAACTAAAAGGTCATCGTTGCTCCCAGGGAAATCACCAGAGACATTTCTTTTAATATAAATAAAGTGGGATTTCATTTTTAAATTATGTCCTTCTGAAGATATATTGCTACTCTTAGGGGAGTGCTACATAAAGAGTATTACCTTGGCTCAGAATTTGCATTATTACCTCAATCATAGCCTTGTGTTTAAACAGATAAACAATTTGCACACCCCTAGGTCCTGGAGAATACATCTAGCTTTCAGAGGCAGAAATTAGTTGAGCTGTTACTATGTTCAAATGAAAAAAAAAAATTATATATAAAAGAATTTTGTGATTTCTAACATGGCTTTTTGAAGCAGACAAAATAGGAATCAGAAAATCATCACATGCCTTTACTGTTCTTTTAGTCCTTTTCTACTAAAAACATTAGTTTGCTCTAAGTTCCTCTTTTTCACTTTTTATGTGCATCCTCAGTGAACATGCTCACAATTTGGGAACAGGTTTTATTAGGCAGTCTTTGGGAATTGACGCTAAGCAACCCAACAGAGAGACAAAAAACCCAAGTGGAGACATTCATTTGGGTATAGCTACATCATCAGGAACTTCCTTAGAGAGAAAACAATTATTTCTTACACACACACACATATATATATTCACATCTATATATATGTATATATATACTTGGTAACTTGACTGTTCCTCTTGAAATGGTAAAGACTTTTAGGCAATAAATACAATATTGCTAGTTGCTGTTTCACCTACTGTTTTTATTGTTTGTAAGACTTTGGCTTATTTCTGTGAAGAGTCTCTATAGGTATCCTACTTTACAAGACTGCTTCCCTATTTCCCTGTGTATTTCATGCATTAATTCTGCAAGAGACTACATCAACTTTTTTTTTTTTTTTTTTTCTTTAATAAGCTAGCTATGAATGAGAGACAAGAAAGTCGCATTTGTCATTATGCCATGGTGAGACAAAATTCAGACAAGAATTTGGCTACATTTGAAGTGAACTCCATTGTCCCTTTTACCTGATTATAGGTAAGAGCTAATTAAAAATACATAATAAAATTGAATATAAAATTAAAGAAGGCCCTGAACACTAATGTTGTAAATTGTAGCTGATTTTCATGAGAAACTATTACAATACAATTGATACTCCATTTTTCCATGACACTGAATTAGCATTCTTGTACCACAGCAGGGAAAAGGTATTGATAACATCCCAGCCTCTGCAATATGAACCATCTATCAGCAATTATCAAATTATACAACATAGATCTGTTTATCCAACTCAAGATTTGAACAATTTGTTCCAATTTAGAGAAAGGTAAGAGGACATGTAAAACTGGCTGCAATAGCAAACGTCATACCTTGTAAATACACTTTATTAAGAGAACAGAAGACTCAACAGACCTACTTTAGATGTTTGGCTTCATTTAGCTGGAGTACAGGGAAAGAATACTATCAGATTTTTCTGCTTTGTTTTAAATCAATAAAAGACGTTTATAATACCTTTATAATTTTTTCCAAGTACATGAAATTATTCCATTGCTTACTACAACATAAATACTAGTGACAGTCCTAGTAAAAGGTAATTAGCATATCCAGCGATCCATGACACACATAGCTTTCAGAGTGGAGTATAATTACCACAGCCTTACACTAGGCCAGATATTACATTGAAATTTATGAGAAAAAGAAAAGATTGTGATCTTGAATACATTTTTGGCAGAAATAGACTACTCATGTAGACTGAGAAACATAAAAGGTCTTCAGGATGGAATTCAGTAAAACAAATCATACGTTCAGGATGTAGTGTTGGAGGGCTCTTACTGTCACTAACTATGCTAGGGTTAAGTAAAAGTTATTGTCTTTGCATCCTTAGTTAACAGAGAAACTCATGTATTCCAACAGATACAGTTAATCCAAAGCACACTGAGAATCCCGTGTAGTAGATTTGAAGTCTTACTCATGCTCAACAGCACATCAGTGTATACTGATACTAAGCATTATATCCAGCAAGAAGACATTAAAATGAAATAACCTTAACTGCACGCCCAAGAAGCAACTAAGTGCACAATGGAACATATTAATATAAACTCTAAACTACATAAAATAGAAAGTATTTCAGAACATATTCTAAAATCTAGTTAGTTCGAGACACTTTTTAAGATCTTAATTGACTTAAATGGCAAATTTTCACTTTGTTACTTTGGTCAAACTTTCAGCTAAATTTGTAGATAAAATGATAAGGCAGATGAGTAATATAATGGAACAAAGCGCTGTAGTCATGTGACAAATGTAAATGTAATCTAGGCTGATGCAGCAAACACACATAGAAAAATCTGAAATATTATGCAATTTCAATAATTCAAACTTATTTTGTGCTCTGAAGTTGCTCCTGTATTTTCGAATGTCAGAACCTACAGCTGCAGTAGAGCTAGGGTTGCATACGGAGGAACTGACTGCTCAAGTCAAAGACTGGAATGGACAGTATTGATTAGCAAGAATAATCCCTTGCTTCTGAAATAAATTCTTTCAACTTTGGAATTATGTTACTTAGCCTTCATATGTAGTTACCAAAATAATTAGAAAACATGTAAGAAAAATGATGTTGTTCTTTTGCAGGTCAAGAAAAAATCAAGCCAAAGTTTTAGAATCTCTCCATTTCAAAATGAAAGCATCTGCATTAAAAAGAACAGATATATTTTAATGAAATTGTGCTTAATTAGAAAACAAGGAAAAGACCAATCCAAGTAGGTTAGAATTGATGTACTGAAAATTTGAACTTTTGTAAGGACACAATCTCTACTGCTAAAAATATGTTTTCCTTTGATCTTGATCTATTCATCTAATCACATTTGCTAGCAGTCTGCGGAAACTTATTTTCTATGGGTTTTTCACCAGAATTGGATATATGATACACTCCATTATGAAAGTAAAATTTCTTCTTCAGTCACACAGGTTTCAAAAGACAATAAAAGTGTTTTGTTTTTAATACAAAAAGCTCCAACAAAACATTTCAAAAGCATAAAAAGCCATATTTGAATAAATAGAAGAAATCTGATTCCCATGAAAAATAATATTGAACCTTGCACATTGAGGATAATGAAATATTTTGATCATGAATTAAAGTCTTCCTAAATTATGAAATGAAAATGAAAACAATTAAATATTTTTTTAGCATTTATGACTAGAAAACTCAGAAGAATACTCCAAAGACTTCCACAACAAAAGAAGCATTAGGAAAAATGTTACTTGTATAGCAATATTGTTCTTTCCTCAACTGAGTATTATACCAGTTTTAGTCATCTTTAGAGTTCGAATAAAGTCCTGTAATGCTTGATTTTCTGGGGCTGAAATTAGTGTTAAAGCAGAGAGTAACACAAAATTGTAATGTGAAGCTGACAGAACAATACTCTGTATACTAACAAACTATAAAACATTAAAATTGAACCTGGACTACAGAAGAAAATGAAGTATTTTGAATGAAGTTGAGCTGGTATATTGAATTCTCTTTTGCAGCCATCATCAGAAAAAAATACAAAATAGAAACCTAAACCAAAGTTAACTTAATGAAAGAAATGAAGACATTTAGCCAAAATACACTTGATTTCTTGTGTAAGACTTCTCTTGTCTCAAGATTCTCGTTAACTATATAACGTTTTCAGATAAATATCTTGTTCTAATAATAACACATTTCTAATTAACACAATAACACATTTCTACTTTGTAATGGAAAAGCAAAACAGGTATTTCTCAAAAATGGTACTACAGGAGCATAATGAATTTTAGAATTGTACTTTCTTTGTCCAAAGAAAGACTTTCTAAAAGTGCATTTCTACAACAACTGTAACTGGGAATCTTCAGACTCTCACACTGAGGTCCCTGAATGCTATGTTGGCCTAAACCCCTGTTTTTCTCCAAGCCTTTTCCTAGCAAGTGCACCACCAGTTGAAGGAATTCAAAGGCCTCCCCACCTTTTTGCAGAAGACTAATTGCAGTCTTGAAAACAGCAGTACACAAACCACAGAATGGATGGTTCAAGAATGAAACTTCTGCTATTCCTCTGAGTTCTTTCCAAGGACATGTTATTAAATCAGAAGTGCTGTGTTAAGGTCCTAGTATGCCTGTAAATACTAACCCAGCTACTTTGGCATCCAATAGCAATGATAAGTCACTTCACCCTGCAATGTATAAGCAAGAAACATTTCCTCCACTCTAAGCACAAAATGAGAGCATTAGGAGTCCGCAAAGGCTCCAGAGGAAGAACCAGGCAATCCAGACAGCAACAGGTCATGACTGAATGACTCACAGACTGCTGTATCAAATGATCCAGGCCCTGCAAGAGCACATTTCAAAGAAAACTTACAGTTTTCTTACAGTTTCAGAGCAGTTACTGGGAGTGGAATACATCTGACCAAGAGCTGACACGTGTAGTTTCTGTGGTGTCTGTTTCTGTCATTGCTTTTATAATCAGTGAAGATTCATCTCTCCTTAGAGACATCTTTAAAAAAAATCAGATGAGAAGACTTGAGGCATGGGTATTTCCTTTTGTTGCTTGTAGTGGGAGGAAGGTGAAGGATATAAGATTATGGCTAAGGGTATAAAAAAAGCAAAACTGAACAAAAAACAGAATTCATGAACAACATGCAGAGAGAAAGAGTAGTACAGGAATAGAGTGGGAAGAGAGAATGAGAAAGATTTAGAGAGACCTAGAAACAGAGAATAAGGAAAGAAGTAAAGAAAAGAGGGCTAAGAAAGCTCCCTTGCTTGGAAAACAAATACATTCAAAAGGTTAATAAATTCTACTTATTCAGGTTCTTAATTACTTGAATTATTCATTTTTTACAGAGTGCTATTGATGTTCTTGGCACTTAAGAATAAAGCTGAGTCTCTGTTTCTGAGAAATTCACATTTTTATTTTATTTTTATTTAAATTTTATTTTAATGGATGGACATGGTTAACCACTGTCTCACTTAAAAAAAGACACACTTTTCCACCTTGCTAAATTTGTCTGTCAGAAACATACTTAGATAACTGAGGACAACACACTGCTTTTTTTCATCCTCAGCACAGGAATTAGTGTTCATATGATGGGGCTGCTCTCCTGACACATAAAAATCTTAACACCACTAGGAAGAAAAAAAAAATCCTCAGATAAATAGTGAATGAAAAGCTGAACTGGGATTACACCTTCCTAACTGCAGTACTTTATTTCTTCAGTGACTGAAATAAATATATGAATAAAAATCCTGCCTGGTTAAAGAAGGTAAAAATAAGGGCTTGGCAGTTAAGTCCTAGCAAGGATTCAAAGGGTGGTTTTGAAGGAGAAATATTAGGTTGCTTGTTGTAATTGAAGAAGGAGGCTGTTCCAGGCAATGTGAAAATACTGCAGAAATTAAAGGCTCTGCAAGGCGGGCAGTCAGAAACGCGCCCAGAGTTCTGGATGGGTGCATTTTAATTAAATCAAAGTAAACAAGTCACAGCAGGGCCAAGTGTGAGCCAAGCTGTAGGCAGGCTTGACAGAAGAGGTTTGAAGGTGAGTCTGAGGAAATCTGAAGTTGCTAAGGAATGAGAAGAGAAAACAACAGAGAGAGAAGAGCTGGGTAATGTGCCTGGGGGAGAAAGAAGGACAGTAACTATATCTGAAAAATGATTAGTAGCCCACAGCAGAGAGATGACGGGTGTACAGGATGGAAGAGAGATGGTGTTACCTGTCAGTATGTGGCTGAGATATATAACCCACCCAGGACATATTAGGAATGGTGCTCATGGTTTGCATGTTTTTATCAGTCCTTATCTTTACCGCAGACTCTAAAACAAAATATCCTCCTGAACCATATTTTAAGGTTCATATATGGGTCACTGACCATATTGTGCATTTTAAAACAAGTTGGTCCATTTCTTAATTCTGTCACTAATGAATTGTGCAGCATCTGAGTAAGCAAGAGATGCTCTACTTTCTGGAAATGAGTTTATGAAGAAGTTTATGAATGTCTGTAGAGATGACATCAAAAAAAAAGTTCCTCAGTTTTGCTCTCCAGCAATTCTACAGATTGGGACTAGGAATATAAAACAAGCAAACAAAGAACATTCACCTCTTTCATGACAGAGAGCCCATTCTTTAGGAACTGCTTTATGGTAAAGAGGAGAAGTACAACGTGATGGATGGGTGTAAAAAATGTATGCAAAATGGAACACAAACAAAAAATCTACAACCAACAACACAGAAGTGATAATCTTGAGGGTTCCCCTTGCAGTGCACTTGTTTCCCCATAATGTTTTCCTTGGATATTGGATTGATGGAAAAATAAATACAAATCTAGTGAAAAAAATATGCTAATAAGAAATTGCACGTGGCAACAAATGGTAGGATAACTAGTACAAATGTATTTTCCCCAGATGTTTCACCATGTTATAGGAAAATATAAATATTTACACAGCTTGAATGCTGAAGTAATCTAATAGTTGAAGCTGTGACATCGTTAAATCTAAAATGAGAATATAACTTTTTATATTATACTGATTAAATCTAAGGCCACTTATCCTATGGTGACTTAGACTTTGGTTTCAGTGATTCACAGATAAAAATCATGGACTCAGCAGAATGCACAAAATAATTTCATGTACCTATGGAAAGCAGACTTATCAAACACTAGAATATTTCCAGAATGCTGTTTCAAGACATATTGAATTAAATTAACTGTAAAATGCTTTTACAATTTACAGTTAAATGAAAGAGTTTGGCAAGTCATTAACTGTTCATACTTCTCACCTTACATTAAATTACACTAAACATATTAGGCTCAAAATTGATTACAATGATGAAAATGCTCATTTTGAATACATATATTTTTGGCTGAATGTCTCTTGCAAGAAAAATGGGATTTGGCTGCTTTTGTAACAACAGACACCTGAAAGGAGGGTTTGTTCAACAGCAAATTAAACTTCATTCTCTGCATTTACAAGGTATAAGTTAACCAATGGAGGTGTCATGGGATATCTGTATAGAAAATGCACTTGTTTGATAACACAGATGTAAGCATCCTGACTGTCAGTAACAGCAGCAACGTTCTCATGGAAAGTAGGCTTTTAAAGTATGGCTTTGCATTTAGAAAACATTTCATAAACAGTCCACATTTCAGATCTTTTTTTTTTTTTTTTACCAATACATACTTTACATCAGCTCTATTTTGTAATTAACTTGATTATGCAAATGCAGCAGAGATGAGATGCACACAAGCACCCTTGAAATGCACAGTCTGTAGTCCTGAACCCCCACGTTTCCACCCCATCTCACTTTGTGTCACTGTAGGCATCAGTCTTGAATTCTTGACAATTAAGGCTGACTTAACGATTATGAGCCTAGCCAGCACTGACTTTTCAATGAGAATTCAATGGCAGATGAAGCAGTCCTATTGATCCACAAAACAAATAACCTTTCTTTTGTCACAGCTGTCAATCAAATATACCTAATTCAACAAAAAAGACAGCATGGGCTTAAATTGCTTATTATTGAAATGTAATTAAATATTTAAATGTGACTGCTTAAGAGAAAGCATGTGCTCAATTGCCCAGCTGAGTAGACACCTAAATAAATAACGTACTAACCTTTCTTCCCTGACACTAACCAGCAATTTCACAGTTGAATTTTATATGTAAAATTGCATATACTGTTCAAGAATGTACTTCAGAATATCTCCTGAGATCCTGCTGAGGATTTGTTTTCGGTTTCCTCATGGAAATTGACAGGTCAACAGTCAAATGCACTTGTATCTTGTGATAATAATCTTTTGACTAACTCACAAGCCCAGCAGCTAGATAATACTGCATCAGCAATATTTTTGCTGCTTCCTTGGCATTGCCTTCCTCTCTCTTGTTTTGTTTGTTTTGTTTTGTTTTACCTCTTTGGTTCTGGGTTTTCTCCAAGAATAGATTTTTATCACCTTCCTCTAGTAAAGGTGTCAGTAGGCAGTTAGCTTATCCTCAGCTACTGAAATATTTATTCTTAGGGTTTTATATGCATTCCAGATACAGAGAATATCAGCTGTGATTCTGCAAGTGAGCTTTTTTTTGCCACTTTCACAGCATTGCTGTGCCTTGGGAATGGCCAAAGCTCTGACATGCCTGTATTCTGTAACTACTGAAACGCTCCAGTCCCACCAGACCTTTAATAGGGATGCCACAGTTGATCAAACAATTGCCAGTCTGTTGCAGATCTTCTGAGAGCCGCAGCAGTTTTCATTCATCATCACACACCCAAGTAATTGAACCTCCAGGGCAATTCTGTCAAGCATCATACTTACAAGCCTATGACACTTGTGGTGTTGTTATGACTGCAATTCATGGACATTTAGGGAGAGGAGGCAGTGGAAGTAGAGAATGATTTGAATTATTTTTCAAAATATTTAACACTTTTCTATACGAGACATAAGAACTATATATTGGTCTTAATTTATTATGTCTTTTGTGGTAAGTCTCCTCCCTTTCTATCTATCCAGCTATTTTATCCCTCAAGTATACAACACCGAAAAAAAAATATTAAAAAAGTTAGTTATCAAAGCTGTAAGTGTTAATATTCTGTTATTTGATTTAAACATTTACAAAGTTTACTTGGCAGAAATAAGATATACGGGAAATCACTGCAGGAAGGGAGGGAAACCATTTGTGGACTTAGTGTCAGCCTTCTTTTGTACATTAGTCTGAGAAAAGAAAGAAAATACAGAAATGGATTTGGGTGTCAAACTTATCTAAGAAACTGAGGTGTTCTGTTTGTTCTGTTTCAGGATTATGTTTAATTTCTTTTATATGATTAATTATAAAATTGACTTCTTTGCATTAACACCTTTTTTCTTTGCTCATAAAAAAAAAAAAAAAAAGAAAAACAACCTACTCTATGATCTGCACTCAGGCAGCAGATCTTTGAGCTTACCTTTGTTACTTGATGTAAATATCCAGATGTGTTTTGAGGATCGAGGCTGTTTCGCCAAAATGGTAAGAGACACAAACTGAGAGTAAACAAAGCATGCTGAAGAACAGAGTACTATCTTCTTTTTTGGTTTCTCAAATGCATTGAAAACACAAAATCAGACATTAAATGGTCAGGCTTGGATTAGTCAGTCATTGTAGGAGGCCACTTGTTCTAGACTGAGTTTGAAATTAACCCTTGGGAACTGATGAATGGTAGGATACGGTGAGGCTAGTGTGGTGATTGTTGAGGAGCCATCCCGTTAGCCAGGGCTGTTAACTCAAGCCCCTCAGTGTGCACAGTGGCTTCAGTGTCACACACAAAAGAAAGCTGCCTGTCAATAAGGAGAACCCAAAACATACAGGTTGAAACTAGCATCATAAACTTCATCCACAAACCTAATAGCCCTTGAAACCCTGAATTATTCCAAGCAAGATGCAGTAAAACTGCCTTTGTAAACACATTACCCCTAGTAATCCATTCCTTGATGTCTCTGAAATGTGGTCTTCCAACAAATGTCTCCTAAACGTATTGGGATATATACCAAGAGGCCTTAGATATGGATATATACCAAGAGGCACTTTAGATATGATTATTCAAATTAACATTTGTTAAATTGGAAAAATGTAAATAATAGCTTCAAATTGTTTATTTTTTGCTAGGAAAATGGAATAACTCACTGAAGCATAGCTTGTCTCCATGCAATTTCTTTGTTTCATTTATATTCCTTACAAATAGCATCACAAGAGGTCAACTGAGTTTTGTTTCTGTTTTTGGTTGATGTGTTTATCTAGTTCTCTTGCACCATTATGGATAAACAACCATCTACTGTCTCAAGGAAAGAGTGATTGATTATATAGGCCACTGAATAGGGCAGTCGCAGAAGAGACCTGTTCTACATGAGGCAATAATACAGACCAAGGCATTCATCTGGAAGTTGGACTCAGCTTCAGTGTCACTTTTCTGAATTAAGTGGGGACTGAAGGGTCTCTCACGTCTGAATGCAAGCTTGTCAATCAACTACTGAGTAAATTTATTTTACAAAACATTAGGAAGCACATTGTCATCTGAATTCCCACATTTCCATGAAAAGTTTTCTCTTCAACAAGCCTGATCTTTTTTTTTTTTTTTTTCAAAGTGAAACTCCAACTAAAATTTTGGTTCACCTCTTTAATATTAATTATAGTTATTTCCCTCAAGTGAGGAGAGATGCTGTATCAATTTTACTTCACAGAAATTTCAGTTGGAAAGACAAGGCATACAGCAGAAGCTTGGCAAAAGCTCAGTACTGCTGGGAAGCTTAACTTATCACCACATATTACTTCTCCAATAAATTATGCAGTATTTATTAATCAATGTATTTACCTATTTAAACAAGAAACAAAATCCTCTACTGTGCATATATTAACACTAAATAGAGTATGATACATTATGCTGCAAGGAAACAGAAGGAATGGTGTGGGAATTTAGGGCTCTAAATTCATGGTGAGACAGGAGAAATGTTTACCACAGAGTGAAAAATGTTCTATAAGGAGTTGGTGAGTTGAAGAGAACATCAAAGCTGTGAATATTACAATGCATTTATCTATTTCTAAGCCAGTAAGGAAGAAAGATCCTGGCACTTCTTGGAATTGCCCTGCTGTGTTCCCACATTTTAGTGTGAAAACAATTATCATTCATTTCTTCAAATTACATTGAAGTGTTGCTTCTGCTAAATAGTGTCACTTTCACTTCACAAATTTATTTTGGCTTCTCTGTACATTTGATCCATTTTTAGATCATACAGTTTATTAAGTGGGTCTCTGTGAACTCAACCAAAAGATCTTAGACATTATTTGAAATTGGTAATTTAGTAACCAACCACTACAAAAGAAGCACATAATCCTGACCAGCGCATACACATTATGTATCTAAAACTAGCTGTGTCTGACAGCTTCAATCTCAGCCTCCTATCATCAGCCTATAGAATGGCACAGCATTGTGTGATGTGATCACTGCCAATTAGCAACAACTTAAGATGGGACAGTGATCTTTTAATATATTTTGATTAAAAACAAAAACAAAAATAAAAACCAACACACACATTTTCTGAAAGAATCTTTGTTAGCAAATCAGGCTATAAACCCACAAAATATCCTTGTTTGGGAATCCTAAATATTTTTCAGTAATAAATTGCAGTGTTTAATTGCACTGTTTACTACCATAGTGTTTAAACCTTAAAAGTCATCCAAATGCTGATTTCTTTTTTCTAGTTCTCAGTTGGAACCACTTAATTCTCTGGCAGAAGAATTTTTTTTTTTGGAGGAAATACCCTCTAACAAAACAGAAATACTGAATGTCGTATAGAAGTGACTGTAATCTTTTATTTATTTATTTATTTATTTATTTATTTAGCTATAATGATATATACTTAACAACAGACCAGAAGTAGTGTCCCAAAACACAATATGGAACTTCACAGTCTCTTTTAATTTTAAGTAATTTATTTATGTCTCCAGAGTTTGTTCTTTTTCAAAATATTCAACTGAAAATACAACTCTTCAAATGTTAGTGTGTAATCCCATTTTCAGTTGTGAGTGTAATTTAGGTTTTCTACAAAATACTAGTTATTTAGAGACAAGTATTAAGTGTACTTTGATCACAAGACCCTGTGATATGGCAGCTGGGATAGCAGTTGATTACACAGTCAGCTAGGACTGTATTTTGTTTCTACTGCTGTCAATGTCCCCCTTTGGATCCTCCAATTCTTCTGTTATCTCCATCATTCTTGGAGACAGTAACAAATTACCTACTTCCTTCCCCTGTGAGTTGGAATGAATAATTTGTCAGTGTCCAGTTAAAACTTAGTATAATGTAACCAACAGCTTACAAATGTCTTTATATGTCTTTATATTCAAAGGCTGATCTATCTGAAGGAAAAAGCAGGGAATAGAGCACAAATGCAGGCACATCTAAAACCTCACTTCTACGTCACAATGCTGGCTTCTCCTTTAAGCTGAATTTGATCCCTTCATTTCCTGAAGTTCTCCATCAGTCAGTTATTCTGTTGGTACCAAACATGTGGAATGCATACTTGAAAACTGAGTTTACCCTCAGAAGTATTTCTTGGTCTGTGGGTGCTACTATTAAGTCTCTGATTGTCAAAACTTAGCAGTCCTCCATTTTTAGTCTTCCATATAAAGATATAATTCCTTCTGTTACCTTTTTTAGCATTTTAGATCAATACAGAGATGTTCAGAAATACCAAGTATAAACAAGTCCCATTTTTAAAGCAGAGCAGAGAACCTTTGGTATCAAGCGGAATTCCTAAGTTTCATAGTGATGCCCTCAAAGAATTTCTAATGGAAGAGACGGTCTAACATGTTCTTTTCTATGACAATTTTCACAATATGAAATAAATCATTCCACGAAATCCTCTCCCAGGCTGGGTTTAAACTCTCAGCAGCTGGCTAGCTAGAAAACATAATACAGACATAAACAATTTCAAGAATCAGGTTGAGCTAGAAGGACAGAATTGGAACTTCATGGATTTTTCTTGATCTTAAAGTGTCTAGCATGCTAACATAGGCCAAAAAAAAAAAAAAAAAAAAAGTGAAGTATTTTGGCTTAGCTTCAGGAACATCTTCCACCATCTCTGTGCTGTTTCTGGGATACAAGGCAAATATTGAAGTGGTTAAACAATCCCTTAATAGGCTGCTTCACCACTGCCAGGAAAGTGAAAATCATTATCTCTAGCACAAAACTATTTTTAAATCAATTTCTATACAGTAAATACAAAGGAAAACAACAGAAAGAAGAAAACAACCACATGCTCTTTGTTGGTACTATGGGAATTAATTTTCTTCTATATCAGTATGATGAGATGAAGAGGAAAAGACAGAAGTACAATCTCTATACTTCAGTTCATGACCACACAGAAATGTCTTAAAGCCAATTTAGAGCCTTATTTCAGTTCATGAAATCCATAATTTACAATAATGTACAAGAACGTTGTTCCATTACTAGTTTTGGATTCTCTTGTTAAAGCACGTCAAAGCCTGTTAAAAAAGAATTAGATCAACACTAACTCTTTTATGTTAGTTGAGAAGCACTGTAAAGAGAAGTTTCTTTTCAGAAAGGAATCTGTTTTGCAAACACAGATGTTCAGTTCTCAAAAAGGACACTGCCATGTTATACTTAATAGTCAAAAAATGCAATGGCTTAAAGAAAATGAAATCCTTAAAAAAAATAGAAACCCCAAGAGCTTACTATCTCTGCATATAAAAGATAAATGATTTCCAGGTTTTAATAATTAGTTCATCTCATAAAGGAGGCTGATAATGGGCATCAGTGAAACTGACTGCAATACTAGAACTTTCTAATTAAAAAACTAGTCCTTTCTAAAAAGTGGGGAAAAAAAATTATTAATTCGTATCACTGAGGAAAATAAGTTGTGAGAAAAGAACCCACAGTGACACATGTTTCAGTTCTATTGTGTGGGGTTAAAACCTGTAAAACCAGCACTGGGGTAGGAATTCACTGTGGAGGTGCATCTTGATACACCTGGAAATCAAGTTTTTAAGAAACCGGAACAATACCATGTCAAGATTTTATGGAAATCTTTTTCAGAGTCAAGCACTGAAGAGCTTGCCTAACATTCAATTGTACAAGCTAATTGTTACTAATACAGCTGTTGCCATCATGTTATTCATTATTTTCATGGAGATTCAGTCAGCAGATACAAGAAAGTATTTCCAACTACGTATCCAAAGCTGTTTTTTGTCACTTATTATTACAGACAAATGTTGGCTTTAATATTTTATAAGGTGTGTGACCATTCCAGTGACTAAACCTGTGATGAAATCTGATGGAAAATAATCATTAGGTACAGAAGGCTAAGTCATTCTGCTTGAAGTTCTTTGCTGTGAAATTCCTTGGCCTTTTCCTACAAAATACTTCCATTAATATCAGTTGTAGCTCTGCACGGGATAAGAACTCAGGATTTCCATACATCATTGAGGTGAACATTGCCACAAGTTATATAAGATTTATGCAAACACACTGTAGGAGAAGTCAGTGTTCCTTCTGCATGGAAGTCTCATTTAAATTATTGCAGTTTTTGGCTTAAGTAAAGGATCCTTTTTCCTAGCAGACTGTTTCTTAACTTTTCAGATTGATGACCCGTAATCAAAGAATAAAATCAGTCATGATCTGCTCTGTCAGAATGAAATGCATACATGAGTGCAATTATAATCATACAATTTATTTGGGTACAGGCTTCAAAAGATGGATAGGAAATAATCAATCTTAAAGGTCACAGTGCATGGTGACGGGGAAGGAAGTTTTTCTTTGCTTTTTTATTGCAACCGTACTTCTCAAACCTTATAACATTTGATTCTTACACAGTTTTCCCCTTACCTAAAAGAATTTAACAATGAGAAATGGTAACTTAATTTTGCATACAGAAGATCCCTTGATACTATACAACACTTGCATCTCCCTCGTATTCTGCTAGAACTGGTTTTGCTAGAAGAAGGAAAATATATTCATGATTCCACTGTAGCACAAAGTTCTTCAATCTGCTAGATTTTGAGCTGCAAGCTAAGGCAGGCCAAGCTTTCCTTTCAAACCAGTTGTCTGCCGAGGTCAGACTGACCATCTGAGCATGCCCTGAGTTTGGGACTAAGAACAGATACAGGGAGTGATATGGTGAACATCAAATCAACCTTGCAATCTATCCTCCCCAGCTTATACAGTGCAGAATTTGAAGTTGAACGATAACATCTGCTGCGTCAAGTTTACTCAGTCAAATCCTTAGTGACTTAAATAAATTAATATTGAAATATGTCTCCTTTATAAACAAACAAACAAATGTACACATTGGTAAAAATCCATCACATTTCTTATCCTACAAAGACACAAAAGGAACTTTCTAAAACATAAAGTAAGCTAAAAGCTGCATGCAGTATTCAGGAGACATCACTGCTCAACTTGAAGAGGTCAGCTATGTATATGTACAAAGGAGTATTATAGTTAAATAAATACACAAACTGTAAGCATTGCAGAGCATAAAAATTAGATGCTAAGGGAAAGCAAATCATCTTCAAACACAGACAGTTCACACTATATGAGATAAATGTTCTCATTTATGATACGTCATTCCAAAATAGCATCCTTATGAGAAACGTGCTACTGCAGAAATTAACATACAGCAAACACATCTGACATATAACAATGACCGCTCAAAACAGGATATGTCATTTAATATAAAAATGTGCTAAACGATTAGAAAAATAAGAACAATGAAAAAAAAACAAACACGCATATATAATATACATATATAATGAACACATATATAATTCTTTTACAAGGCTGATTTAAAATATCAGCATCTTCTATGCTGCACTCTGCTTATATTGGTTCCTACTCCCACAAATGCTCTGACCTCTATAGGACTAAAAAACACATGTAACTTCATTCACTGTTATCAGAGGGAATATTCACATTACTAATGCTGCATGCAACCTAAAGTGTGCACTGACAATAACCTTTGAGACCAGCTCTTCCCACACAGAAATCAAATGAGCTTTCCATTTATTCATTTATAATGGAGCAGGAAAGATGAGATGATTCTTGTGTTTGCTTTTGTTTTGTTTTTTAATCACAACAATGTAAAGTGAATGTACAAATAATACTTTCTGCATTTGGGATTACATCGTATTTGTCCAAATTAAATCTTTTTTTTGTTTGTTTTGTTTTGTTTTGTTTTGTTTTTGTTTGCACAACCCAGGAGAGTGAATTGGTAGATGAAAAGAAAACAAGGACAACCATGTTGTTTTGAGTACAGCTGTTTCACATACATATGAGAAAGAAAAAAAAAACACTGAACAATGACTTTAATTTATTCTAAATATAAATGAGAAATGAAGGCCTCAATAATGCTTTTTAAAGAAAATCATTTATTTTCTTAAAAGAAACCTGAGAAGTTTTATTTTTAAAAAAAAAAAAAGTTTGTTCCTAAGTTACTACAAAATGTTCCTTTAAAGAAACATAAAAATCGAGACCATCATACCTCACAGCTGACTTATATAGGTTCTAGTCCTTTAAATATCCCATTCCTGACTTCAGTCCTTCCTAAAAATCATGACACACATCTCAGCTCTTTGTTTTATATTTAACTTTAGCATTCTTTAAGCATAATACACACGACGAATATACTATAACTTGTAACTATAACTAAAGAAATTAATTATTAAAATCAGACATATTAGCCTAGTCAGAAAGAGATTTAAAGATATTTAGGTTCGTACATTCTCCAAATTTTTCAGATTATTTTATTGTAAAAAAATGGCTAGCATAACTTGCATATTTCCTTTTGCTCTAAGCGTAAAAAAAAATCTACTAAAAAAAAATCTACAGATTACACAATGGAGAATGATAGCAATACATTTCTATGCAACTTGAAAAGGTTTCCATGAAACCTTTTTCCCATGAAAAATCAAACTACTCTGCTTTGAGAGAAGTAGCTAAAGCATTAAAAGACAGATATATCAGCCATACTCTGATCAGAAGCGAGTTTTATACAATCAGAGATTTTACCAGAACCTATTATTAAAATGTTAGCAATGAAGTTCACACTGGCATACAAATGTGACTATTCCTGAAAACCAAGGAACTGGCATGCAAATGGATCAAAGCAAAATTCACTTTAAGACTATGACTTTGTATTTTCATAAAATCTTTCATACAGGACAGAATAAAGGTGGAAGTGGAATTATGTCAATCACTTCAAATAATAACTATGAATTATTATCAGGTTGAGAGCAGGAACACTTATCTATATATCTATTTTAACAGGTACATATACAGAACAAGAAATTCTTTCCAATTTAACCAAATAATATGAAATATTTTTAGAAATAGTAGGTAAATAAGCAATAATAAAATTAGGCAAAGTGGATTTTATTATGTATTAATGTTTCCTTAAAAATGTCAGGATTGTGTGTTGTGAAACATAATTTGCTTCCAGTAAAAACTTCAGGTTTTGATACTGATAATTGTTGGCGCAGTAAATACAACGCAAGTATAAATATGTTAAAGAGTACAGGACTCTTGAAAGTCATTGCTAATGTTGGTAAAACTGCCAGTGTTCAGTGTGGATTACTGAATGCTAAGATTAGTGGAATGAAGATTAGCAAAATTCTCTGGAGTTATTAATATGCCTGTAACAGTTTTCCACTAGATACCAAGGGAAATGTTTATATTTGGAGCCAGAACTACCCAGATGGAGCACTGTCAATATTAAGATGTATCACCAATTTTAAGATACTTTTCTGAACTGCCTACTGGCCAGAATTCTTTATATTAACAAAACAAACAAACAAACAAAACAGATTTTTTTCCCCTCAGTCTCCAATACACTAGAATTAACTGAAATACAGATGGCACCAAAGCTGGCAGTACCCGAAACAAATCCACCACTCTGATATTGACATTTGCATGTATATATCCTAAAAAGCCAAGTTTTCCTTCAGAAAAGCAAGAGGTTTTTGTTGTTCTTGTCAATTATTTACAATCAAAAGTTAAAGTTCTTGTATTTCCCAAATTCTGCTGAATAATTTATGCATCTTCTGAGCAAATGCCCTCAATACAACAGTACCCTTTGGTTTAATAATAAACATTAATTTATTTTTTTTACTAAAAATAATTACTTAATTGCATCCTCAACTTTTAATCATATTAAAAAGCCTTATATATTTAATTGACATAAATTTTTGTATGGATAAATGAGTCATGTACTCCCTAGCATTCTTGTAATGGCTACAAATTTTGCATAAACTCATTTCTTCTCACCAACAGAATAATAATGTTGGCATCTTAGTTTGAAAATACAAATCAACAGCAAAGGACAATCTTAAGCTTCTGACAATTTAATTTACTTATTTTTGTCCTAAAGAGGAATCGTGCATTATCTATGCACTGGCCGTTTAAACTATTAACTGGTTAACTTAAAAGAAAAAGCATATAGAAAAAAAATATTCATTTTGAGATACATCAAGAAATATGTCTAGACTGTGCTGTTACATGGAACATTTATTTTACTATTTGACAGAAAGGCACTGTTGTAGGGTTGGTATCACAAGCTTGAAGCCAGTAAGTCTAGCAACCATTTCTTGTGCCAGTTAATTACAAGAAATAATGGGAGACCTTACTTCAAACTCTAGGTGCACACCACAGCCCAAAATGCATGTAAGACAATGAGGAATAATCCGAACTATCTGGAAATACTCCTAGGAAAACTGTTGAACATAAGTGCATACAGGAGAAAGGAAAAAATGAAAGCACCAGGAAGTGCATGGCAGAGTTGTCCAGTATATAGATTCTCTGACCTTAGGAGAGCTTTGCAAAAACACGTTTTGGATCTACAGTGCTAAATATGAGAAGATGGTTACTTGTGGGAAAGAAAATTTTTCTGTTTTTTTCTGCCCAGGACTTCTAATTCTTTGCAAGCCTACAGGAGACTGTTAAGCAATCTCTAACTTCATTGTTAGCTCCTCTAAGTTGGGATAATGTGTAAGACTCCAGTTCTGGCTGCCACTTTGGTAATTCTATTCCACCTCAACCTTAACCTTTGGATAAACAGCTACCCCACAGCATGAACATAGTTAAAAAGACCCGCTCACCTAAATGAGGTAGGAAAGGGGGAATCTTTCCAGTTCATTCTTTAGAGGTTGACTTTCAGAAACTCACAAGGCTTTCATAGAAAGAATATGAAGATTTCCGCAACAAAGCAGGCCCAGTAGGACATTCAGTTTCTGGCTACAGTCACTAACAAATTAATCAAAACCAAAGATGAATAAATGGCTTATGAAACAATAACCTACCCCTAGGGGAAGCATATGCTTTATCTATTAAAAGAGAAGTTATTTTATTTATATAAAGCCATTACTGATAATAGTGAGACTTCTTCCTATCCCAGATCCTTAGGAAAGTTCTTACTGTTCACTGAAACATCCAGTGTTAACTGAACTTGAAGTCAATCTCAAAAGTCACATTGTGGCAGCAAATTCCACATCTGTATTTGTCTTTCTAAGTTATGCTTGTTCTGCTTTTGAATATTTTCTTGCTCAGGATATATTACAAAACTGGAATGCCTGGTTTTCATGATCCCATAGAAAATGGATGTATCATTTATCAGAAACATGCAGTAGGTATATTTTGCATTCTTTTAATGGTTCTTTCTCTAAATTACACAGAGCAAACCATCTTGATGTTCATTCACATGGGACTGCTCCTCGTATATTTTACCAAGTTTACTATATACCTAGATTCCTAACCTCTTTGCTATATTCTTTTCTGGTGGTGGGGGGCAGCAAAGATTTAACTCAGTATTTCAGGATAGGGTACTTCTAATATGCACAAGTGGTGCTTTAATGTACTGTATTGTACTCTCCATCTCTTTCCTTACAAATATGAATATTTTGTTTTTCTTTAACTACCATCCTAATTAGACGTCTTCACTGAATTGTTCATAATGAAAGTTGTCTTCTTTCTATGCATTTAAAGCAGATCACAGTAAAATACAGAAGTACTGTTACTCATAACCTTTGTGTATATCAGTATCTTTTTGGAGAGCTAGACTTGATTACTAAGTGCTGTGGAATTGAAAGGATATTTGCCAGATTATATCTGCGGTAGAATGAGATATGCATATTACAGCCCGTATGTAGACTGCAAGATCAAGAGGTACCAGATAACAGAGAGAACAATAGGTTGAACTGCCTACTACCTACTCCACAGCCTTTGCATAATTGCTCAGAGTATTCTATAACTTTCATAATGCATCAGGAGCTTCAACACAGAGAATCTCATTTACATCATGTAATACTTTTAAATAAATTGGAAAGTGCTATCAGCATCACAGTAACAGTGCAGAAAGCTTAATACCTACAGCAAAGTTAACACAGGTTTTCCCTTCTATGGCTATAAAAAAAAAATCCATTCAGAGCCACTATTTTTTAAATTCAAACTGATAAGAACACAAGCCCATAAGAATTAATAGGGTCAGATCAAAGGCCAGTGCTCCCAGTGTTCTGTCCTCCATGATTGCCAGCAGCAGATACTTGGAGAAAAACATTTTTCCATGCTCTTCCTAGACTTATGACACAAGTGTCTAAGTAGAAGCAGAGCATACAATGATGTTTTACATGAATCCAGCAACCTATAGCTTCTAGTTCCCACTGGCTTAAAAGATTTCCTAAGGCAAGATGAATCATTATCTGTATTTTCTTCTGCTGAAATGGGTGATAGACTGGACAGAACCAGAATTTATATTAATTCTCAAACTTAACTAGAAATGTATCCATGCAGAGGTATTTTTCTTTAACACCACACTTTCCAGATAAAGCTTGTGCTGTCAAAGAATCATTAGAGGTTACTTTTTATTAAAATGCTGAAAATGCTGGTATTGTACAGGACTGCACATTTATCTTTAAGGAGGAAAGGAACAGAATAATAATACTGAATACTGAAGAAAAGAACCATAAATACCAGAATACTGAAGAAAAGAACCATGAATAGAAACAGTAAGTCACTACTGGAGTTGTGAAGGATATAAAACAGGTCTGGAAGAAAGCTTCTATTTTCACAGTCTTTGAGAAGACAGAGTTGTCTACTGAAATCTTAGCTGTCACAAAATTAACTTGTTTGCAATTTTGGTAATATAGCAAATTATATTTGTTAATATAATCCTTTCCTGAACTTCTGTGAATAATGGCGGGACTTAGGAAGAACAGAAACTAGATCTGCTTGAGTATTAATGGAAGTAACTATGCTGAAACATCTCATGACTACACCAGTCCTTCTAACAGAGAACACTGGCTGTTGCAAAGAGTCAGATGTGTGTCTGTAACATGTCACACTCACTTGAGGAGGAGCAATGAACTACTCCTGGCAGGAACCAACTTTCTTATACAAAGCAGAAGATGCTGTTCAGAAACTCACCCCTAGTACCTGGTAGGTTTTTCAATAAATGGCATAAACAGCTTCCGAGGAATTCAGATGTGGTAAGATGTGAAGTCTTGTCTCCCTTTCTTCCAAATCAGGGAACTTCCTCCACATCTACCTACTATTTCATGAACAAGTACTTAACATTTTGGAAATTAGTAGAGGAGGCCTATGCCATGTCATATTTGTCCTGCTATTTTGAAAATTCATCTTAATATACTAAAGTAAATTAATGTGCTTAAGGTAATACGGAAGGACAAAAAAATGGAGGCAAGTGGTATCTATGACTGGTTGATATTTTTGAACATTTCTTAGATATCAAAAGTTCAAACTATAACCCCCAGGGCATCTCAAATTTCTGAAGAAAGCTACAGACAACAGTCATAAATTCCAAGTAAAACCAAAGTAAATCCAAAAAGATGATTTCTGAGTTCTTCCCTAGTTTTCTTGGCAACTCATTTAGTTTACTATGAGACCATACCATATAGTTCCAAAGGAAAATTATATTTTCTGAGGTTTGAGGTGTTTGGTTTTTTTCTTAATTTTCCATGCATACACCAAAGATGTAAAATTTCTTTTAGAATTGCCTTCTAAAAAGAGAAATAATATCTACTGAGCAACTATTTCTTCATCACAAAACATACAAAATTTCTGCGAATGTTCAGTATTAGATTAGAAATTGTGCTAATGTGACAAAGAAAACCTTAAGATTCTGCGTCTTGTCACAAATCTAAGCTGACATTATTGTCAATGTTTTAAAATTGAGGCAGAGAATTAATAAGTAGCATTCCCAGTAATAATGTGCAGAGTTTGGTGATCCAGGAGACATTCACTGGGAAAGTTCATTTCTACACAGCTGAAAACTAAACATTATGTTCCTGAGAACTGTTCTTATGGCAATACAGATAATTATCTTTTGTCTGTGAGATTTTAGTCACATAAATGTTAAATGTTTTTATTACTTTTTTTTATCCACTTTTTTTTTTTTAACAGTCCTTATACTTATTAAAGTTTGCATTGCTGAATAGTTATGAAAGTGCAGTAATGAAAACAGACAAATTATTGTTAGAAAGCAAGAACAGCATGCAAGAAAACAGAACTAATCCAGTGTCTAACCTTAAAGTTGGACCAACCTAACATGGAAGAAATACTACATGAAAGGCAAATAAACACCTGTCTTATTTTTACTTTCCATATGTGTATCTGTGCTAATATAAGTTTATCAAATAAAAGACAGTAAGCATGAACTAATCAAGAATTGACTGTTTCTAAAAGCAATGCAAAGTAAAAACCAATTCTAAAACAATTATTTTTTTCAGTAGAAAAGTACAAAGTAGAAGCCAATAATGGATGTTTAATTTACTGAGTTATATTTCACGAGATGCGAGGTCTCAAAGCCTTTCACTTCTAGATTTCATCTCTTGCTAACTTCTCCCTCCTACATTTATAAAAAGTTAAAGCTTTAAATTGCTTTACAGAAACTATTCAAGATACAAAGCTGAATCTCTTTGGGAACAGCACAGAATCTATATTTTTTTTTTTTTTGAAGAATATACTTTGCTTCAGCAGTTACTTTTGCTATTGCAGACTACTTTTCTTAGAAAGACTCCAGATGGTTGATCTGAAACTAAGGTCATTTTTTTTTTGACATTTTCTTTAAAACAGCATCAATGTGTGTGTGTGTGCGAGAGAGAGAGAGAGAGAGAGAGAGATTTTCTTCGATGATGGCCTGCCTCGAAAATCATAATCTCATTACTGCAATGTGTATTTAGGTAAATTGTGGGTCTCACCTTGGCATTTAATTAGTCACTTGGAAAAAAATAAAACAAAAAAAAAAAAACAGCATACACCTTCACTTGGACATATATTTGCACTGCATAACAGTTATTGCTTAATTATCCTTATTTCAGAAGCAATATTTATTCACTTCACCTGCTAAAAAGTGTTAGCCTCTATGTTCTCTGTAAATCATATCAAATATATAAACATTTTCTCATTTCCCTTTTATGTCTAATCTCTTTGTTTTCCATCCTCAAAGTAGTCTCCTTAAATGTTTCTTCACACTGTCTCTTACCCCAAATTAGTTTGACAAACACATAAAAGAATAAGAAGTAAATATTTCCGTTTTTGCTCTAATGGAATATTTGTCCTTTAAGTTATTTCCTGCCTGGAGCATGTACTGTGCTTTACTCAGCTTAATTCAATTCATTTTTGGTATCTAACATAAGGAAGAATGTCTTTCATTGGTTCTCATCATTCAGATACCATTTCCATTCTATTGTACACACGTATCATTTGAGTCAAGCGTTCATCACTAGTTGCTTTGAAAAATATGAAGAGTAAAATATGCTCACCTTCAGGCTCCCCACAGAGTGTACACTGTGACTCTGCAAAGAAAAAGAGAAAAAATATAATTTCTTGTTGTTAAGATCTCTGCAGTCTAGAGTTATGAAATCATAATTACATTCAAATAAAACAAACCTTATGGAACTCAAATTTAGCACGGAAAATGTATTTCTATTTTCAGCAACTTTTTTTTTTTTTCTGTCTTTTTTTTTTCTTTTTAAACAGCTGCAACATAACTTTCAAAAAAGAATTTTTGCTGGAAGAATTTTCTAAATAGAGCTATATAAGTCTCTAGTTATATTTATGTAACTATCATCTCGACAGAATGAATGAATTCAGGTAGCAGGAGTTTTTGCTTCCACATGACTTGTTTTGTATTTGTGGCTGTACAATACTGAAGCGACAACAGCCATTCAAAGTTTAAGCCTCCTAATATTCTATCATTGGAGGTAGCAGAAAATAACAGAAACAAAGTTATTATACTTCTTTGTCATGAAAGACTTTAAAGTCTTCACAAGTAAATGAAATAAGTCAGTCAATGTTCTGTTATATGAAGTATTCAAGTATAGAAATGAAGAAAATACAACTCCATCTTAATAACCACAGGGTCTCCAAATTTACAAGTATTATTTTACTTATACATCACTATTTGGAAGTTGGTTGTCAATTATTTTGCATAATGTACAAATATTTGCACACACAGGAAATTATTTCAAGCATCCCTCGCTTGAGATATAGCTGCTTCAGGTGTTGATATCAAGCTGAAGAACAAAGTTTTTATTTAGAATCCGAACAGCAGAATCAACTGAAATCACAGGGATTGTAACCAAGTTGGCAGATAATTCTGACAGTGCTAGAAAAAGACTTGTTCAAGACAGATAAGTATATGTTTCAATAACAAACCTCTGGAATTTTAAGATTTGAATGAAAAATGACAACTAACAGCGAAAAGTATGCTGAAGAAAACATGCATATACATGCACACACATTTACGTGTGCATCTGTCTTTATACAAATTAAGTACAAAGAACGGTTTAATATTCCTGGTTATATACAAATCCCTTAACTCAAAAGCCTGTTAAATTTCTTTTTTTTCCATCAAATGGCAAATAGAAGATTGGACTTCAGCTGTGATCTTGTTGTTATGGAAAAAAAAAAAAAAAAAAAAAAGGCACCAGAAACATAAAATATGAAAGGCATACACTGAGTTGATTGACCTTTACAGTGCTTCTGTAACATTGCCAGTTATTTAGAAGTACTTCTAAATACAGATAAGAGTCTATCACAAAATAAGCCATTGTTGTAATGGTACTTGACCCTACATCTTCCCTGTATTTTAAAAATGTTAGTTGTTGCTTTTTAATACTGTCAGAGATTTTAGTATACATGATGGGAAGGAATGAGAAAAGTTATGTTAATTCAGGCAACTCTACTACTGTCTTAGGTGGATCACAGTTTTAAAACAGGATAAAATGCCAGAAAAAAAAAAAAAAAAAAAGAGAGAGAGAGAGAAATTAATTTTGATGCAGGTCAGCACTGTGAAGCACCTAGTTGAATGATCTTTAGATAGACTCACTGGTGTCCCCAGCAGAATTGACAAACTGCAAACAGTCCAGTGGCAAGCTTGGGAAAACCCACCAATGAAAAGCATAAAAAAATTAGTCACAGATACCACAGGACAGTTTTTTCCACGTCTGGATGAAAAATGCACTTGCCACAATCCGAAGTGATGCAGAGGAAGCAGCTCAGAAGATTTTTTTCACTTTTAATTCAAAGACTTTCTGAGGTTTGACTGAGAGGGGCTGCCTGTCTGTGTGCACTTTATTATCCTGATTGATAAGGAAGAACAAACTGAGACTTGGTTTCTGAACTCCTGGCTTTTTGCTGATCCTCTATGTCCTGCTAACAACCACTTCAGTGGCTTGCTACAGTCCAAAGAGTCTGCTTGACATTTTTTGCAGCCCTCAACACCATTTTCCAAAGGTCCCCATTCAACAGTACAAATTATTAGCTTCCCTCTTTTCCCACCAACATACCTTAGTGCCAATACTTGAATAGAATAGTGCAGTTGGAAGGGGCCTACAGATATCATCAAGTCCAATTACTTGACCTCTTCAGGGCTAACCAAAAAGGTAAAGCACATTCATGAGGGCATTTTCCAAATGCCTCTTGAACACTGACAGGCCTGGGGCATCAGCCACCTCTCTAGGAAGCCTGTTCCAATGTTTGACCACCCTCAGTGTGAGGAAATGTCTCCTAACACCCAGTCTGACCCTCCCCTGGCATAGCTCTGTGCCATTCTCTTGCGTCCTGCCCTTGGTGAACAGGGAGCAGAGAACGGCATCTCCCTCTGTATGTCCCCTTCTCAGGGAGCTGCAGGGAATAGCAAGGCTGCCTCAGCCTCCTCTTCTCCAAACTGGAGAACCCAAGTGTCCTCAGTCTCTCCTCACAGAACATGCCTTCTGGCCGTGTTACCAGCTTTGTTGTCCTCTGGATGCTCTCAAGTCCCTTAATACACTGCCACAGAACTGCTGCAGTCTAGAGCAGGACAGATAGTCTGACCGCAAAATAAGGCTTACAGATAAGACTGGTGCCAGAAAGTTGTCCAAAAGCTAGCTCTCAGCATTATCCCTGATGGGCAACTGCTTTTTTTGGCTTTCTTTCAGGTGTTTGTTTAAGTTCCTGTGCTGACGGGCAGGCCAGGTGTTTCTTCTCTTACCTCATATACATGCTTGGAGAAAGTTCATGTGGGGATTTTGTTTTAATTCATCACTGTATCCTTCCAGAGGCAAGGAATCATTGCAAGCTGACAGCAGTGCTGGTAAGAAGCAGACTTTGTGGACGTGGATGATTCACCAGTAATCATGTGCTTATAAATTCCCCTCTCCCCATAGTCTGCTGCTGTGGGGGAGGACTAGATACCCATTTTGTTGTGCTTGACACATACGATTGAGCGACAAACAGAAACACAACTCCCTGTGCTAGGCACGTGAACAACATGACAGGGAGGATGTACAGAGCATTGCTTCCACAGAGCCTGTGTGTGCATGTGCCTGTGTTGAAAATCTCAGTGATTATAGCTACACTATAGGAAGAGAAAAAAAAAATCAAGACCACACTGGTTTTGCTACTATGAATGGCAGTTAAAAGACATATTTGCACTTGATGTGGGAAATAATTAAGTCTATTCTATGATAATTGTTGAAAAATCTTACGTCCAATGTTTCTAAGCCTAAAATCATATCAAACATGCATATCACACTCAGATATTTGTACATTTGCATTACACATAAATACAGAAATCTTTAAAATCCTTTAATCCTGTCTTGAAACTTATTCCAACTTAGTTTCTCTGGAAGTTGCTGCATCTTGATAGAAATGATCTCTCTGGAAGAGAGGTCAATACTAAATTCCCATATTAATTCGGAAATTTTCTTTTAAATCTCATTTAAATTTCAGTTCTGAGATGGGATGGATGGCAGCAGTCAAGGACATGACAACAGTGGAAAATTTACAGCTCCATCAGCTGAAGTGACATTACTTAGGCTGAAGTGCACCTAACCTAAGGATGGGTAGCTCAGCATTAATGCTCCAAATCTAAAGTAGCCCTTAAAGACTTTTCTAATTAGAGGAAAAAACAGTCACCTAACCTGCTGTGGAAACCTGTGTTAGCATGAATTAAATCACTTTTTGTAAGTACCCACTGTATTTGTGTGTGTGTGTGT
Organism: Anas acuta; assembly: GCF_963932015.1. Classification (NCBI taxonomy): domain Eukaryota; kingdom Metazoa; phylum Chordata; class Aves; order Anseriformes; family Anatidae; genus Anas; species Anas acuta. Next base: position 97,211,280 of record NC_088981.1, read on the forward strand.
GTTGTTACTGGTCTTAAATGTAGATTCTGTCTTCACATTAACATTCATTGCAAGACAGAAGTGTTCACTGGAAGTGACCTCTGAAGGTCTTGGAAGACCTCAGCCTCCCACTGAAACAGGGCTGCTGCCACCACAAGTTCAGCTTATCCAGGGCTCGGACAGACAAGTCTTGAAAGCCACCAAGGATGGAGTGGCAGCCTCAGTGGGCAGCCTACATTAATGCTGCCTCGACCTCTTACTGTCCTACTTGAACCTCTCCATCTGCAGTTTTTGGCCTTTCTTCCTTGTTATATCACCCGGTACTGCCAAAATGACTTTGAATCCACCACCTCTGCAATTCTCCCTCAAACAGTCGTAGGCTGCTATTGGATCTCCACTGGAATAAATTAGCCCAGCTCCCTCAACTAGTTTCTTTGTAGGCCAAGTACCCTGACCATACAGCCTTTTTCTAGACCCTGACCGGAGGGCCTTTTGCTAGACCCCTTCCAACTTCTCCCTGTGTTTCTTGAAGCAAGGAGCTCCAAACACTGAGCACACATTCCAGGTGCAGCCTCACCAGCACCAAGCAGAAGGAAGAAACCATCTCCTCAATCTGCTGATCATACGCATTGGGCAAACCACACTTAGGCAGCTTTCCTATTTGCAATGGGAGAACACTGTTGGCCTATATGCAACCTGCCTCCTTCAGAAATGAACAAATGAAGAAAATCAAGTCTTAGTAAAAACAGTCCCCTGACCCAAGTCAGCCGTCTATCATAAAGGTGCTAATATATGGCACAAGACCGGGAGGGAGTGTGTGGCCAAACATAGGCAGACCAAGGTTTCTCTTTTCGGGAGTCACCAGACCATAGATCAGCTTCAGGAAATCATGAAATCTCAGTCTCAGGCATACAATTATTTTATGACCATGATGGATGAAATGAAGTCTACAGTGAAAATGCTTAAGCTACTGCACATTGTAATGGAATAGAAACAGTGACATGACCCATTCCAACATTTCAGACAAGAATATTTATTAAACATCTCTTTCTGCCATTTCCTATTAATGGATTATGCCTCTACATATCTGATTCATCTGAAGTATTGTAATGATATATTCACAGGAGGTATTCTTTCTTCTTAATACATTGCTAATCAGCTTCACTTAAAGATGTTCACTCTTGCAAACACTCATACATGTGAGAAGCTTCTTTGTCATTGTTCTCAAAAGTAAAATGACTAAGACGGGTGAGTGTTTGGAGATTTGGGACCCAATAAATCAATAGAACAAGGAAAACCTGTATTTATATTATTAATCTCACTCTATCATTTTGAAATTGGCTAGCCAGCAGAAATAATTTTCCCAGATATAAGAACTTGCTGACAAAATAGGTCATAAGAAGGATCTTTTGAAGAAACAAATTTATCATGAAGACACAAGCTCTTTCTTTCCCCCAAATAATATGAAATTTATTTTATTTTGATAGTTTTTCTTGTCTAACCTGGGTAATAAGTAAAACTAAAGTTCATAAACCCGTACATGTAAAAGCTGACATTCTTTCTCCACATAGCTGAGTTCAGCATCAAATTTTAAATTAGAGTGAAGATAAATTATTGTGCTAAACATGTGCACTCTTCCTTGCTTTGTGAATAGCTTTTTTGGTATGGTTGATACAAATACAATAAAGTTCACTATAAAGGGCCATGATAAAGAACACAATATATTGGCCAAATGAAAGACACAGAACAGCCATTATGAATAAATTACAATTCAAAATACCTGTGCAAGCTATGTAATGTAATAAGACTAAGCCAAAACAGTATTAGGGATATTCAAAATCAGTTTAAAGGAGACAGTGGATTGTGTTTCTTAGTTAACTACACTTTAAAGTACGCTATACTCTCAGCAGGGTCTACCCAGATTACGGAGCCTAACTTGGTTGAGTTTTGACCAAAATATACAGAAGTGACAGTAAGACAAGAAAACATATGCAAGGTGAGGAGCAGCATTAGGGATAACTTCAGTACAGCATTCTGGAAATGGATGTGGTCAGTCCTTCTGAGTGCCTCTTGAACAATACCACACATCCAGTTTGTATCCCCACTTATTGCTGTAGCACTTTTCTGTCTCTCAAAGGCCCTTTGCAGCCACCCTTCTCTATATGATTTTAAATTTTAACTACAAGCATAATTTTTTGGACTCATCGAAAACAATCCTTAGGTTTTTGCTTTGTTTTGTTTTCCTTTTTCATTTATGCAAACTAATAGTAATAATTTTTTTTTTTAAAAAAAAAGCAGTGAAAAAATGGATCGAGTTTCAGTAAGGAGGTTTAGCAGATATGGTTTAGGTTTTCATTTCACTGTTTCCAATGGCAAGAAATGCAACAGATTTTGGAACTATTCCATCAATGTTTTTTCACATCATTTTACTGATGCCAGTGAAGGGGAAGTCCACAACACCTAAAGAGACATAGAGTAGCCATGCATTATATTGAGGCTTATGGCAGCTGAAAAACAAGGCATAGTTTAAGGTGATGCTGTGGGACTTCTAATCATTTTCAGGATTTTAGTCCAATATTTGTATCTAAACGTGGCTATAATAGTTGCAATAAAAGATGACTGTGTTATGAACAATGTTTTTCATTCTCTCTTTTAATGTCTATTTTTTTCTCCTACACCTTTTGCTTTATCCATTTCTGTTTCTTCTGTTGATATCTCACTGTTGCACAATACCATCAGGTGAAATATTGATGTGACAGACCTATAGGATACATTTTTTCATGTCTGCCAAGAATCTCTCATTCACAGTTATCCTCTTGCTTGATACTGAAACCAGAGAAAATCCTCTGGACATCTCCCACTCTGTGTTCAGTCATCCATGCAGGTAAGGTGTTGAGAGATACCTACAAAAACCATCTAGTCTAGCTCTGCAGAGTACACTAGAGCTTTCCCTACAGATTATTTTTTTGTTGTTGTTTTTCTAAAATATTCCCCAAAATCTCTGATGACAGGAAATACAGCCCTCTTCAGGTAAATTATCTTTGTTGCTTTCCAGATGGGGAGTTTTTAATATTAAAATCAAATCACATATATATCTATGCACACACACACATCCCAAGCAGACACTGTTTTCAACTATGCTGATGGAAAATAAAATCTCTAATGCACTTACCAAATAAACAAACAAACAAATAAATAAATACATAAATCTATTCCAGATTCTCCAGATACTCTTTATTTTATTCAGGTCTTGTTTTTTCTGTTCTAAACCTTGTTCATCCAATTTTTCCTCCCCAGTCATGGTTTCTAATGATCATCTCATCTTTGCTGTTCTCCTCTAGACTCTTTGCAACTTTGCCAATCAAAGTTTTAAGTTCCTGACATTGAACACAGTACAATACCGGAACCCTTCAGCTGGCAGGTAGAGCAGAATAGTTACACTCTTGCATATTTTTAATATTTCTAAGAGTGTCACTGGCACTCTTTGAGTATCACTATTTCTGCATTTTGGAGAACAGAAAAAATACAATAGAAAAACAAACAAACAAAACAACAACAACAAACCAAAAATGAAAACAAATGAACCAAAAAAACACTGCCTGTGAGAGACTAGCAGTTGGGCTATATTGGGAAAGACAGAGCAAGGGGAATAAGTAGCCCTGGGAAAGGAAGAGACTGAAAGAACTTTAAATAGAAATATAATATAGAATAGCCATTATTAAAATAGAATGAGCCTAAAGCAGAAGAAAATCAACCAACCTGGAAGCTAATTTTGTATCGTTTTGAGCAAATGAACTGACATCCAACCAAATATATAAAGCAAGCACTAAGAGCCCATTATTTTCCCCAGATAAAAATATAAGGTTCTTGCTCAAAGCAATGCCAGAACTTATTCACAATACTTGCACATCAGAATCCTTCTCCATATGGAGTTTACACATTACATGTGCATTAACCAAGCCAAAATATATTTCAGAAAAGAATGATGAGACCAGGCAATCAAATATTTTCATAGGAAAACAAAAGTAACTGAAGCGATAAAAAGCAGAATACAAACCACTCAAAAAAAAAAAAAAAAGAAAAAGCTAATGTTTTCTCTCTTGATGATTTGAACACAAATACTTTTTTTTCAGAGTGGCAGCCATAAGCAGTAATAAAATGGATGTATGTTAGCATGTTTCTGATACACATTTCAAATGCACACTGTTGAAGTGTGAAGTTCAAATATCCTTGAATGAGTCCAAAAAATAAAAATAAAAATCAGGTGTGCTTATAAAGAGCAAATCTACATGCTTTTCTCATTTTTCTATTCATTTTCTTGTATTTGACATTCTATGGTTATAGTGAGTCATCTTCCTTACAACTGAGGGGAAAAAAACTCACAAACCCCTAATCACACTGTTGCATCTTTATGAAAAGCACCAAGTAGAGGAAGACTGATGATAAAAAATTGTGAGACCATAGATCTATGACAGTGCTATGAAACACCAAACTGAAGACATTTTGTGCCACGGGCTTGCTCCAAACCCTTCTGAAGCCAATACAAGTCTCATTGGAATTCAGTGAACATGGGGTCAAACCTCAACAGCATACTAATGCAAATAATTGCTAGGCTATCTATCACCATTCATCCCTCTCTGTCTTTTCTCTCTTCTTTTACTTAGCTTACATTAAAAGATTTCATCAATAATTTCACAGCCTCGTAAGAACAAGTAAAAATGGTACAAATCCAAGCTGAGCATGATATAACAAAGAACCAGATAGACAAATAGCAAAAAATATAGGATGGGACAGCACAGTTATAGACTAGATCACATACTCTGATACTCCAGTACTCTGAAGGTTAAATTGATTTTATCTCCCCTTTCTTTTCTTATATGTCATATTGGAATCAGATTTCAAAAGGATTTGAATGGGGTGGAGAGATGACAAACAGATTTAAAGAGGTCATTTGAAATACAAAGGGTGTACAAGAAGTGTGAAAGAGCATGATGTAACCATTAGAGGGTTAAAAATGAATTTAGAATAAAAGGAGATGAAGTTCAAGGTGTATCCACATCTGAGCAAGAGAAAGTCTCCTTGCTGAGACTGTGGAATGATATCCTTCACGTAAAATCAGCAATGTACATGGACTTCAAACAACACAGGTTGGAAGAGATGTCTTGAGTCTACCCCTCAAGACAGAGCACTGCCAATTTCAAAGTAACATGAGTTTTCTCAGGCTTTGTCCACCTCAGTTGTGAAAATCCACCAGGAAGGAGAATCAACAGTCTCGATGGTCAACTGTTGTGGTGTTTGAGCACCCTCACCCTGAAGATTTTTTTCCTCGTGTGTAATTGAAATTTCCCTTGCTGCAATATCTGTCCCTTCCCTCTCATCCTTTCAGTCTGCCTGGCTGGCTGGCTCCATCTTCTCTGTAATGAAGAAGCAGCTGAAGACAGCAATTATCTCTGCTCTCCTCTTAGCTTCCTCTTCTTCAGGTTGAGCAAACCCAGATCTCGCCCGTGTCTCCTTGTGCACCATGAGCTCAGGTACCCTAGCCATCCTGGTAGCTGTACTCTGGACACACTCCAGTTTGGCTATGTCTTACACTGGCACAGGGGCAGGGGTTAGAACTGGGCTCTACTCCAATTGCAGGATCTCAAGTGCTGAAAAAAGGGGAATAATTACCTCCTTCAACCTGCTAGCTGTAAAGCCACACTGCTGAGATTGTAACAAAAGGGCACTTAAACATGGAAGGACTGTGATATACAGCTAAAGCTCCAAATTGGTCCAGTCCCAAAACACCTCACATGCTACGTGATTACTTGAGGAGGTTACGGCAGTTACCCTAACGTACCAGGCAATGTGTCCGAACAGCTATAGACCATAGCTCAAGGTCTGACCTGTCATATAAGCCATTTATACTGACCTAAGAAAGAATCCTAAAATGGATTCCTTCTTCAGTACAGGCTGGGTGGAAACGAAGCCTGTTTATATGAGGCCAGAACTATCCTCTGTAAGGATTTCTGTCTTGACCAGTCCATAATTAGTTAATTAATTAAGTCTTAGGTTGGATCGTAGGAAGAACTTCTTTACCGAAAGGGTTGTTAGACATTGGAACAGGCTGCCCAGGGAAGTGGTGGAGTCACCATCCCTGGAAGTCTTTAAAAGACGTTTAGATGTAGAGCTTAGCGATATAGTTTAGTGGGGACTGTTAGTGTTAGGTCAGAGGTTGGACTCGATCTTGAGATCTCTTCCAACCTAGAAATTCTGTGATTCTGTGATTATCAGAATCAGAAATCACAGAATCAGAGAATTGAAGGAGTTGGAAGGGACCTCGAAAGATCATTGGGTCCAACCCCCCTGCTAAAGCAGGTTCCTTAGAGCAGGCTTCCCAGGTAGGTGTCCAGATGGGCCTTAAATATCTCCAGAGAAGGAGATAATGTCTTTTGGCATTTAATGGCATTACTACTTATATCTCTGTACCCATGAGAAGAGCTTCCATATAATCTCTACTCTCCATTAAAGATGTTATGTTTTGTTGGGATTGAGCAAATACACAAGAAACACAAATTTAATGTGAAACATTAAACTTAATTAACAAGCAAACAAAAATCTGTATAGCCTTTGCCACCAAACTAATAAGTGTTCATAAGCATAGTATGGCAAAATTTTAAGAGTGAACTGACCAAAATATACTTCTCCTTTTCTCTTGGACATTCTCAGAAGAAGTCTGCTCCATGGATAAGTCCAAACATTTCCATTTTACTGGATTTATAAATATGACCACTACCATAACCATTACAAAATCAGAGAGCTCACTGCAGGACTCAGACTAAGCTCAAAGTAACAAGAGTGCTTAATTTTAACTTTCATAGTAGAAACTAAAAAAAAAAAAAGCTTGTCATTTTTCACAAAACAACTACTAACGTCATCTCCTAGCTCATAACTTGTTCTGGTGCACTTGTTCTGGCTCCATACCTGTCCAGAACCCCTATGCTGGAACAGCTTGTGAAATTGAGCACATCTGGAAATTTTTACATTCCTCGTCATTCATAAGTGAAAACAAGCCAAAATTCCAGTTGCAACTAAATGAACATTAATAAGAACTGGAAGTAGGTCCTTTCACAAAAAGATGTAAAATTGAGGAGTTGAGAGTCCAAAAATATTTCATGAAGCTACAACTGAGACCTTGAATTCAGGAACTAAAAAGTCTGATTATTTATTTTTTTTCTTTCAGAAACACTCATAAGTTTAGCCTTAAAGAGCCAAAAGCAAAGTTGAAACAACAGATTTAAAGTTATTATTTCTCTTTAACTACATGAATAGTTCTTTTTCTTTCTTCAATACATCATGTAGACAATAACAGATACCTCTTTTCAGCCAACCGCATCTTTTACTTTCCTGGAGCAAACCAGTATTCACTATCACTTATCTGACCTTCACATTCTTAACATTTTTTGTCAAGGTCTGGTGATTTCTTTGATAGTTAGCTACAAGGTAGTCCAGATCTGCAGTGTTAGAAGTCTATATACAGAGCACATTCATCAAAAGCAGCCCGAAGGTCTAAATAAAAAATATGTGACTTAATATGCACTATGCCATAGTCGTAACTGCTAAGCATCATACATCTCTATGTGTTGCTTAGAAACTTAGGGGAACATGAAGTGCAAATACCCAAAACTCCTATGGGATGATTTTGTCTGATTCTTAAACATTGTTGAAATTAGAACCTTGGTATAAATCTTTAAAGTGTTTTAGACTTTGTTAATACATTCATAAAACTCTCAAGCTCAAATTAATGTATAAATACTCACTTAATTAAGTACAAATCATTGGTATTATCATAATTGGAACAAACTTTCATTGACAAACACAGCCTAAGGGTAGGATACTGTTGCTAGCCCCATCTGAATATTATTGCATTTTGGAAATAAAACATTTTGTTTTGTCAAATATAAAATGAAGTTGTATGATTACACATCGCTTTTAAGACTATTAAAAGACATTAGTCCATATTAAGTGCCTGTGAATTCTCAGATTAGTCAACTGAGTTTGCATGCAACAAAATCAGTTTATCTCTACTTTTTTTTTTACAAAATCATTAAATAAAATTTCTATTGTAACTGAGAACATCTCTTTTAATCTTAGAATTATCAAAACTTTTCTCTACTTCCATACAAGATACTGGAAGCAAGTCTACAGAAAAAAATGAAAAATTACAGATTAACTGAGCTATTTCTCTTATAAGATACATGATCCAGTTCAGAGACTATGCCAAGAAACTGCCACCCTCAGTTTTGTTTTCTGTCTGAATACTTAAATGGGAGAAAATTTGTTTCAGTCACAAAAAAAAGTTAATGCAGCTTTTCTTTTAGATAGCCATACTATTCTTTGCAAACTGACCCCTCAATAGTGTCTTAAGTCAGTTTATCTGCAGGACTAGGCATGTATTTAGATATGATAAGCACAAAAGTTCTGTGATTTCCACAGTGTTACTGGCCTCCGTCAAATTATTTACAAGATGTAACTAAGGGGTAAATGACTGAAAATTTGAAACTAAGGGGATTCTTATCACCAAGAATATAATAATGAATTACTTGCAAGAGACAGTGAAAAACTTAAGATCCAGCTTTCAACAGTAAAATGATAAATAATTATACACAAGTTACTCATAAATAAATGTCACAAACTACTAGTTTGTAATGCTAAATCCTCTTAATCACAGAAACACTGCTGAATTACTAATCAAGAGAAAACAGACACACAGGTGTGAAATTGTCTGTCTGCCAGATTTAATACTTCATCCTTGGGAGGAAAAAAAAAAAAAAAAGGAACATGATTTACCATGGCTATTTTTCAGCCCTATTTATCTAAGTATTCCTATTTAAAATCTTTCAATCATTGGGTGATGTACTTAGACAAGTACCATTTGTCTTCAAGAAACAATTGAGTCTCAGATTTGGTTGAAAAACAGTAAAGCATAACATTGGCTAAGATGAAGTCAAAATGTAAACAAGTTTCCCTGTATACATAACTCTTCATTAAAATCTCAGGCACCTTTAATAACCATATAATCTTCATGATCTAATTGTATGATGAGCTAGTAATAACACGAATCTATCCATTAGACTTAGAAATGCTTTGGCTTAAGTGAAGTATTATGGTATAAATTGTCCTGCCTTGTTTTATGATATAAATAACAATCTAACAAAAATTCACTTAGCAGCTAAACTACCTGGAGGAGTCTGAATGTTTCCTTGGAGATTATTCATAAAACATAGCTTCACATATATTTTTGATCTCTCCATGCTCTGAAGGCTCGCAAAATTTTCACTAGCTTTGGGATTTTGGTTCTGTCTGGTCTGGTTCCATAGCAAAAATTAATTCATTAATTAAATGTTTGTTGTTTTTTTTAATATTCATAAAAACAAAATAAAACTCTGGAGGTGAGTCTACATGCTTTCACATACACACGGGGATGACAAGCCTACAAAAGAAAACAGGTAAATACGTTGAATTTTAAACGTGATTTATTAACACTGATTTCATGAGAACTAACATATTTTCTTAAATGTGTCTACTTTGAAATTGAACCAGATTAGGAAATCCTTGAATGTCCATATAGCAAAAGCAAATGTGAAGGAAATGAAAGAACATCCATTCCCTTCTCCTTACCTTTAATATCATATTACCATATTTAATACCATATTACCATAATATCAAGTTGTACCATAAATACATAAAAAATTGGACCACAGAAGTACACACATGAAAAAACTAAATTGAACTGAAAAGAGGAGAGGAAATAATCTCTCGCATGAAGCTTCAGGTAAATTCCCAAATTAGCATTGCTTCATGTTGAAGACATTGAATATGATGCTTACAATTACCATTCAACTGGTATTTCTTTTTGTTAAATGGAAACATCGAGATCAGTGACATCTTGCTGTTGAAACAATAATTAGGAATACAAAAGAACTGGTAACTCTGAGGAAATCCAGGCATTTTTAAACAGTTCTTTGGCTTGCTTGTCTAGCTAACTAGAAGCCCAGGCTCTGCTTTTAAAAAGACCTTCAGAAAAAAACAAAACAAAACAAACAAACAAACAAACAAACAAAAAAAAACCAAACAACAACAACAAAAAACATTATCATTGCTGATGTTCAAGATCAAATGTTGTAATAAACCTGGATTCACAATGATTTCAAGTCTCTGTCATAATGATTTCAAGTCTTTGTCATGACATTTCAGTCACGCTGCCCAAATTAATGACTTGCAAGGGTTACACTTATATGAAACATTTTTTTCACAGTGGGAAGAAACAGCTCTATATTATATAGCTTATATAGGAGATCTCCTTACTGTAATAACTCCAAATCCAATTTATCTGATTTGGAAATAAGAGAGTCTATTGTGAAAGAAACAGATTCTCCCATGTAAAATTTAGCAAAAAAATCAGCAAGTATACAGACAGGAACAAAGAACAAGAATGATTTTTGTGATAAAAAGCTAGGTAACAAGAATCTAGGATGGAAGAGACCAACTTGCAAAATTAACGTATTTGTCATCAGGTAAGAGAGCAAGTACCGAGAGGTAACAAGCACCACCAAACCACAGCTGAAGGCTCAAAACAATTACACCAAAATCATATACAGAAACACTGAAAGGCTGAAAAAAATAAAATAAAAATCAATAGATCCAGAGAAAAAAAGAAAAGGTATAGATGAAATTTAAGTGTTTTGTTGTTGTTGTTTTAAATGCTGAAAGCATCAGCATTGTAAAACATCTGCAGAAGTCCACATATGCATAGCTACAAATGAATGCTCTGCATTAAAGAGTTCATGCTTAGTGAAACAATGAGGCTCTGCGGAAGTACTACTAACTTCCTATGAATTCCCTGGAGAGAGTACACTCAGAGTACAGATAAATGAAATACTCATTCACAGTAGGAGCTTGGTCTAAGTGTGGGAAACACAGCACCAATACCATACGTGAAAATTGAGAGAAGCATGACTCAGACGTTTATTTTTTTCTGAAAGACGGGGAACTTAAAATATACAACAGTAGGAAGTGAAAGATCAGGATCTCGGTATGTGTCACCATGGCTCAGCCAAAAATCAAAGGAATCTCACTGTTTTTTATCAATTATTTGGCCCAAGATCTTCCAATCTGTGGGTAATAACGCAACTGGAGGCAGAGCCAGTAATTAGGAGAATGCAATTGGATTCAAAAGGTTTTCCATTATTTTTTTGTGACTGGATGAGCAGATGGCAAATGCAGCTTAACACAGAAAAAATGTGAGATAATTAGCAGGGAAACCAAACACCAAGTTAGAGAATATGTACTAAGTGGAAATCTCATCTAGCAAGCTAATCAAGAGAGGAATTTGGGGGTTATTATGAAAAATAATTAAAACCATCAAATCATTTCACAGCTGCTGGAAAAAAAAAAGAAGGCAAAGATGATAGCAGGTTACATTAATAGATGGATACACCACAAAGTAAAGCGATATTATTAGTGTTCAAGGCACTTATTAAGTAAGAGCCATCTTGAATGCTCCACCTGGCCTTGCAGGCGTTGGGCTGCATGGTGAGGCAGTGCAATAGGGATGAAAATCTGGCTTGCTGCTGGTACTCCCTGCATAGCAGGCTCCTAGGGCTATGGAGAATGAGCCTCTCCCAGCCTCATTCATGACTTGACAAATTCCACGTGAGACCTAGTTAGGTTATTTTTGCTCCCACTGCTCTTACAATGCAGTTTCAGAGCCTCGGTATTGGATGGTTAAAACCATCAACCTCCATTTATTCACGGCCGGTTTATTCTATTGCAGCAATATCATTTAGGCTGTATCACTCTTCTTTCTTCCTGCTGTTTACCTCCTTGATGTATCTATAGAGAGCAATCATATCCCTTCTTGGCCTTCCTCTTGCTGTGTAAGACTTGTCAAGACATTATATTTTTCTCTTGTAAAGTAAACTCTCCACTTTCTTGATCACCACAGTAGCCCTATAAGCTCAAGTGCACACTTCTACTCCAGTGCAGATTTCTGCTGTGAATAGGTCTTGTGCTTGCAAGGATCTCTTACGACATCGGTATGTGTTAGCAAGCAAGAAGCCCCAGGAAAGTGACACAGTCAGCTGCCGCGGCAGCCAACAAGCCCACGAGGCTCACTGTTGGGAATATCTCCAGAATGTAAGAGTGAGGGGTTATTTTGGACATATTGCTGTCAGTCAGACCTGATTGGGGTAAGAAGAGGTGGGTATGGAGCTCTCAGCTTGGCAGCAACCTGTGGCAGAAGTGGAGGTGGAAAGAGTGAGAACACAGGAGCGGGAGGCTCTGGGTTGGACTGAGAGGCTGGGGTTCAGACCAAGGCTGGGGCAGGGTTTTGGAGGAAGAGGGGACACTGTGGGAGAGGAGATAGGTGACTGGTATGGGTAGGGGGGGTCATTTTCAGGGTCAGAGAGGAGTGTGGATATCTCCAAATGGGCTGGGAGGAATGGAGTTGCTGGGGAGGCTCTGGAGCAGTATGGAGGCCATTAATCAGGAGTCCATTTGAGAACAGGAACACACACATGCAAACTACTCCCTTTCTCCCACTTCATTCTACTTTTAATTTGTCTTTGATAAGGAAATTAAATCCATGACCCTTGCCCTTTGGCAGGTCTCTGAGACTCTCCTATGCAGTATTCCCCCATCTGCGCCCATCATCCTGCATTTCAACAGGGAGCTTGGTGCCTTAAAAACAAGTTGCTAAAAGATCTGACAGTGTTGGCATCTGGGCAGAGGAAACAGACCCAAATTAAGACCCCCTCATTGTAAAGGCAGACCTACAAACTCAGCAACTATCAGATTTGTTCAGTCTCCCAATCAGCACAAGTATTATGTTGAAATCAGCTATTATACAAGCTGCTTCTTCCCCAGCAGCTGGGATTTAGGGGACATGGGAGAGAGCCAAGCGTATTGTGAACAGGGAGGCTTAGCAGATGTTACAGAGGAAGTGAAGATACTACTTGGGATGAGGGGAAAGTTATTTATAAGGAACTGGAGGAGAGAGGACTGGGTACCACAACATAGGACCATAGGTCACGGAACCATCAGATGCTATCATTAGTTCCTGCATTAATCAAACCACTTGCTTACTTTCCAAATACAGTGACTTTGTTCATGTGGCATTGTAGTGCTCAGCATAAACCTAATTTTGAACTAGTAAATTACAAGAAGTCAGAGCCAAAGTATTCAGCAGAAGAAATTTAATATAGTGACTGATGTATAGCAGGTCTGATCGCAGAACAGAACACATTTATAAATGTTTCCCTTAATTGTGTCCCTTAAGCTTGCAGGGAGTTGATTTCCAAGCACTTTTTAATCAATATTGTAAAATCACAGTAAAAAGCCTTAACAAAACAGAGAATCTCTAAGTTACTGTTCTTCAGAACATTTTCGTAGAGTTTGACTGTCCTTGGGAGTGCTTTCAACCCACTTCTACAAGAGAGAAAAAGACCTTTACTGTACATTTTTGTACACAAACTATTTCTTTCTTGCTCTTTAACCCACTTCCTCTTTTCTAGCAGGTAGGTGGGAAGCATTGTCTTATCTGCATATAACAATGCAACCACAAATTTACCTGTAGTGAGTAAAGTGGCACTTTGCTTCTGTTATTGTCAGTCATCTGGAGCAATGGGAGCGAAACTATCTCAAAGAGACTTCATCCCCAGGATGCTCCTAGGGTCATATACCTGCACAGAATTAATTACATTGTTGTTCTTATTTGGGAATAGCACAGTTATTGTATAAATTAAGACTAGTTTTAAAGTGACATTCTAATTCACTAATACCCGGTGTTCTTAGCATCACGTACAGGGCAGATTAGTTAACAGAGCTCAGAATTTCTACCTGATGGCAAAGTTCAACATTTCAGCAATTGCTTTTGTACCTAACTGGAGACAAACCAGATTGCCAACCCATCTTGTAGATCACATTTCTCCTGTTTAAGCTGACATGTTTAACTTTGGCTTATCAAAGAGAAAGGAAACATTCTTTGTTACTGTATGATTTCTCAGGCCTCCTATCACCCCAACAAGCAAGCTTCCCAGCCACTGGGTAACTCCTGTGATGCCATCTAGCTCCTATAAAAACACAGAACTATGTATATCATGGGAGAGAGCCTAGTCCTGGAAACCTGATCCATAAAAAAGAGCATAGATACAAGGAAGGACTCCCTAAAAGGTGTTAAACTACACAAGTTCATGCAGTTTAGAGCTTGTTGCAGAGAAAAGCATTCCAACGCAGCACAACCTTGTTAGTGTGGCCGATGCACCTTGATGTGGAAATGATTCCTTTCATAATGTCACATTCAACAGAATTCAACACAATTGACAACTTTTGATTTTGCAGGAAATTCTCTCCTTGATCATGAAATATGCAATAAACATCAAAGCTCTTCTTAACAGAAATCAACTTTTAATAAAGGAGTCTACCACAGGCACTATGAGACCTGCACTATGTTAAATATTATTAAGGCAAATTCATGTTTTTACCATCCAACAAGAAGGTTTCTCAATACTATCAATATTTTTATTACTATTTTTGTTGCAACCCTGTTATTTTTGTATATATATACATGTATATATATATATATATATATATATATAGGTAGAAAATGAGAAGAAGGAAACAGAAGCATACCATTTTAATTAAAAAAAAAAAACAAAAACAAAAAACAAAAAACAAAAACTACAAAAGGCTACAGAAATCTGTTATGTCTCCCTTTGACCTTTACGCTGGGTAATCATTGCTACTTTTCTGCTGGTCATTCAACGCTGCAATGCTGTCCACCAGCCCAGCAGCCAGAAAGCCAGGCTTAATACAAAGATTCCGCCCAAAAAGCATCTTCATTTTCCTTTCTGTATGAAGTTGGAGAAAAGAGCACTGTGCTTGAAAGTGTTCGGTATTTTTTACAAAACTCTGGTGCATTTATAATCTAATCATGTAATAATGCCTTGTGCTCACAGGTTCTTCTAAGTGCTTCCATTGCTTTGCCCCAGGGGGTACTATCAAGTGAGCTTATTTTTTTATGTTGACAGTCTATTGTTCAACAAGTAGTTAGAGAAAGGATCACATTTTTTCTGAATGTGAACAAGTGGCCATTGGGGAATATAAATGTGATGAGCGTGTGGGTATGGGTCACA
Organism: Anas acuta; assembly: GCF_963932015.1. Classification (NCBI taxonomy): domain Eukaryota; kingdom Metazoa; phylum Chordata; class Aves; order Anseriformes; family Anatidae; genus Anas; species Anas acuta. The sequence goes on from NC_088981.1 coordinate 97,226,432, forward strand.
ATGTCCTAACACACATTTTCATAGGGAACTGAAAGGCTCTGCCAGTAAATGGTATTTCACTGAACCCTGTACAGGAGCTGACACAGCATGACAGTGTCTTAAGGGGAATACTGGAAAGCAAAATTCCTCCTTCCTGATAACAGTGGTGTTTACTCGTTTCTAATCTCAAAAGCACAGTCAAAGGTGTAAGAAATAAATATTTTCTGCACTTATCGTTGCCCAGGGAAGGAAAATAATAATGATTAATAATTATTTTAATGATAATTAATGAATTTGCACAAGGGCTTCTTGCTCCCTGAGTACAGGTTAGGTCTCTCTATCTGCCTTGCCTGTGTCTTTAGTGTCATTTTTCCTTTTCTAAAGGGGCAAGAAGAAAACTGACGTGCTGGCTAGCAGCACGTTTTTTTTTTTTTTAGAAAATTAGCTCCACAATCCTGTTTGCTGGAAAAATGCACCAAAAGAGTAATCTTATTAAATTTATTTGTTTAATATGTCATTATAAAGCTAAAACAATACTGTTACAAATCAACTGAGACCATATTAATATATTAAATTGCAGTAGCTGAGGAATAAAGTAGGCGTTCATAAAACAGGAATCCTGGTGTTCAAGTTTTGTTAAAATGGCATATAGAAAGGCCATTAAATTATATAAGGTTTGTAAGAAAATGGATAGGCACTATTGTTTAAATTTCATATGATTTAGCTCAGATTCCTCTGGTTTAGCAGAGCAATGTTGGACAAACAATTCTATCTATTTAAAATATTCCCACTCTTCTCCTTTATATGACATAAAGCACATGCAATGATCCTTCCTTCACTACCTAGTGAGAGCAAGAAGGTGGTTATCAGTGACCTTATGGGCGATGGCATCCTTGAGGCAGGATTAGGGTGCCACGCATACACAAAAGGTGGCAGAGGTGGCAAGGAGCTATGCAGCACAACCAAGTCACCTGTGCCCCAAGGACACGAGGAGCACAGGCTGTGCTGGCAGCCACTGCTGCCACTCTCAGGTTGGAGAGGACATGGCATAACCAGCCTTCCTTGGCACAAGGCAGCATGCCAAACCATCCTTCCAGACAAGTGCTTTTAACAGCTGCAATTAAAAATATAGCAGCATCTCTAGAGACATGTATTTTCCCTCCTGTTAGTGCATTTTTCCTGCCATTCTCTCACTTTCGTTCCTCCCCCATATGACACTATCCTAAGGTCCAAAATGTACAAAGGAACCGGTGACAGGCTTGACATTCAATATCTGGCAATTCCCACCGAGATAGCAAATGGCACTTCATGTTACTGGGAAGTGAACATTCCTCAGAGGATCCCAACATATGTCTCACAAACCACCCTTAAAATTGAGATTTTTTTTTTTTTTGTTGCTACTGTACAGAAAGCTAGCTTCAATCATTTTAAGTCAGATCTCAGCAATTTCAGTTATAAACACAATGGAATATATATTAAAAAGTTCCTAACACATTTACTCAATATATTACAGAGACTTCATAGTTGTGTGTGGCTTTTCTCTTTTTAATATATAGTCTACAGAGGAATATATCATGATGCTGATGGTACAAGCGTTCCTTGTAAATATACATTAACCTTTCAACATAAAAGCTGACAACAATATTTAGATATTGCATTCACAGTATATCACCTATGTTTTTACTACACTTTTTACCATACATCATAGGAAGTTCCTAGGCAAAAATCTGGAGAAAAATATAGATAGGAGAAACTGCATTTGTATAGATATAAAAAACAATTCGGTTTGTTGAAAAATAAATAGTATATTGAGTTATTGTGCTCATCTGCAACACACTGAGATAGCAAAGAAAAGGTAAAAAAAAAAAAAAAAAAAAAAAAAAGATTACTATATAACCATAAATATCAAAAAAGCAACATTGTTTAGGGAAAAATAAATATATGCCTTAACTTTCTTAACTTTTTTTTCTTTTTTTTCTACTTCAGTAATAGATTTCAGCAGTTCTTGCATACAACAGAGGAATTTGTCCAAACAGGTTGCAAAGAAATCAAGGAGAATTAGTTGAAAACCTACAGCTTTTCAGAACACTAAGAGGGATTTAACCACACTGATTCTTGTTTAGAGACAAAGAGGTAAAGCAGTCTGTAAAGGGTTAAGAGAAAAGCAACTATAGTGGTGTCTAGGAAGGGCTTCTGACTGCAATTTTCTTTATTTTAAGAGCTACAAGGGAAAGACTTGAAGTCAGAGTGATGTTCCATGCTGTGTCAAGTTGCTTGGATGGCACATTTACGTTTTGGTCTTTTTCAGTCCTCTAATTCTAGTGTTTCTGAGCTGATGGACACAAAGGCCAAAAACACGAGGGCTTTGCAGGCCACGGGAGAGCAGAGATGCAGATGGCAAGGCTACCAAGGCCAGCAGGTGAAACGGCAGGGACAAAGGTATTATTCATAACCACAGCAGTGTCAAAACATTATGAATCAATGCCACTGGCTCCCACCTTCTTATTTGTCTGGTTTAGATGGGGTCACGAGTACTTCATCTTACGGCAGCAGGTAACCAGTAGTCTAAAACCAGGTTTTCTATGACTACAAATGACTGAATTTTGCCAAAATTACATGTATAAAATGAGCTGAATTTTAAGTCAAATATGCTTGATTAGATAAGAAACATTTATTTGGCTAATTGTTTTTATTTTCGTGAACACAGCACACTAGAGGACAGTAGAAAATTTCATTTGGGATCTGCACAATAACAGCTCTGGAGCTGTGATATACACATACTACATTCTTTACCCAAATGAATGACACAAAGATTGCTTGTCATAAGTGAAGTCAGTGAACATTATATGGAAAAGACATCAGAACAAAGGAGATAATTTGCAGATGATGTTAGTTCTGTGAGAATAAGAGTGATATTTTATCAGTGCCGAGTCAGAACAATAGAAATAATTTTCAGATAAAGTTTGAAAGAAAAGCAAGGAAAAAAATGGTATTTTTATCACAGTTAAAGTCTGAAGTTTGTGATGATTGCTTTCCTGATAGATTAGGATGATTCACTGTGGAAAAAAGGAAGCTAAATAAATAATTCCCCTTCACCTAAAAACATGTTGGAGGAAATCCGCATGGATTTGAAACATGTTCCATACACAAGGGCAAAAAAAAAACACATTTTTTGTTGGTTTGGTTTTATCTCTGACTACGTCCTAAGTTCTTACATACCCCTTACAGTATTCCAGGTTCTCCCTGGGCAGTAATTGCATTTTCTTTATGTTCACTTTTTTCCTTAAAGCAGACGCAGGCCTCTGCCCAGCTGCTGCCCAGCTGCATGCCAGCACTGTGCCGCAGGCTGACTTCTGCACTCAGACAGAGGTCCTTCTGGCAGTCTGACCCAATTTGGGTCATTCTCTCTTCCCTTGCTAACTAGCGGTTTCTACAAAACTTAAAAATCTTCACAACTTTGAGAGTTTATAAGCCTTTGGAATCAGGGAATCTCAAGACCCTCCATAAAGACCACAGAAGCAGAGAGAGGTTTCCATTGGGATGCTGGGCAGCTGGGTGAGGTTGTGCTGCCACAGTATGATGAGAGGAAATGGTTGTAAGAAGCCTTACAAAACAGAGATTTGTTCATAAAATACAAATATAGAAATCAATGTAATAAGGCTATAACAGGAATAAAAGTTAGAATAATGGAATTTCACAGAATATTGCCATAAATGCCAGACATTAGGGTAATAAGGAAAACATAAAAGCATCTATAAGCATTATAGGTACCAAAAAGACCTTTATTTATTTAGAAATAAATTGATTTTTTAGCCAGCACAGGCAAGGAGGTGTTGAATTGCATATCTAGAACACTAAGCCTGAAATTCAGGAAGAACTAATAACCTGTTGGATGTCTCTGTTTGCTGTCTAAATACTGCAAAAGCAAACAAACTCATTGCCAAGAACTGGCAATGGGCTTGCAAGACTTTTTTTTTTTTTTGTTAGGACTCAGGTAAATCAGGTATTCGATGCAAAAATTCAGTGAGTTAAGAGAGCTGGTAAAAGATACTGGGTAGAAACTATTTTAGATTTGGTTTTAACTAACACGGCAATCAACTGACAGTCCAGGGCTACAATGGGGTCATGACAAAATGATGAAGTTTACTAGATGAAAAATAAAAAAATGAAGTTCTTGTTCTGAGTTAAAAAAGAGATTTATTAAGAGAGAAAGAAGAAAAAAGACACATTAAGAACTCTCAGGAAGATAATCTAAAGGATAAATGAGCACATGAGAGCCAGTACCTATTGAGAGAAACTATGTTGAATACACAAAAGCAGACCCCTTTTGAAGTGTAGGAAGGAAAAATATGAAAAGAATATTCTAACTGCATGACCTGAAAGTTTTTAATGACCTGAAAATACAAAAAAAAAAAAAACAAAAAAAAAAACGGATCATTATAAAAGGGGAAATAAGAGCACATGATTAATGACAGGCATAACAGATAGCTCACCTGTTCCATATGGATAAAAATCAAAAGGCTGGTGTGCAAAATGTGTTTCAATTAGCTAGAGACATAAAAGACAGTGAGGAAATAGTCTATAAATACACTAAGTAGCAATGGGAAAACAAAAGAAAGGAAGAGACCATTATTTAACTGGAGAGCAGACAAAAATATGGATGATAACGGAGAGATGGCTAAAGTATTCAACACTTTGCTTCAGTTTTCATACATTGAAAGCATTAATTAAAATTAGCTACTAAATATCAGACCAGAAAAGCAGAAAAAGCTGAAGGCAGACATATCATGTTTCAGGGACTGGACAGAGAACTTTTCTAACTAGCCGGAGCAGTCTCTTGACAGAGACTTCGCCTTCAAGAACACCTGGAGGAAGTAGCAGAAGAGCAACCACAGCACCTCTCTCTACTAGTATAAAGAAACACTGAGGCAATTCAACACATATTAATCTAACTTGGAAAGTCAATTTATTGCAAATAATATCAAACAAACAAGTTATAAGAAGAATAAAGGACAATCTTTAAATATTTAGTAAGAATTTGCCAAGCATAGCGAAGCCAATGCAATTGCCTGCTGATCAGCAAATATGATATAACAATGACTTAATACGGTTGGCATTACTACTGCAAATTTCTGTAAAACATCTTGGTAATTATAAGAAAACAAAGCATTCCTGCCATCATCAATTGTTGGTCGTTGTGAGGAATGTTTTAGCAATTCATGTCAATAGAGAGCTTGAAGGGAAATGTATTTATAGGCTTTTCCTTGAAGTCTCTGATATCTGGGGGTTTTCAGAACAACTGCTAACTATTATGACTATTGCATGGGACACTATGCAAGTCTCGGATATCTGGCCAGGAGATTAAGAAGAAGGTGAAAGCTGAAGGACAACTAGAAGACAAAGCTTGCAGGGGACACTGCACAAGCCTCTGACATAAGCCAAGTTGGACAAAGGGGACGGTCAAGAAAAAAAACCTGGGAGGAAGACTATGAGCCTTCAGCACGAGAGACCCCCAGTGAGACCCCCAGAGACTGATACGCATGCTCCAGTAGGAGGTTTGGATTCTGGAAACTAATTATGATAATCCTGTTTTTTTCTAGAAGTAGTAATGAATATGTGTTAGCCTAGGAGCATAAAAATCAACTGCTTGATGTAACTGGTGTGAGTCTTGGTGGAGCAGAGACTCCCGGCACACCCAGCGCTGTTTGCTTACCTCTATTCCTTTAATAAATTGTAAACTTTGATTATAGTCCTATTTTGAAGACTGAGCCATTTATAACAGTCATCAAACTTGGAGTCATCAAACTTGGAGGACATCTTCAGTGAAGGTCCAAGCCTGGGTCTATAGTATATTTTCAACAATGATTTACACGGGTGCCAAAGAAGTGCATTCATACATCTCATGGGATCAAAACTATTTTGCCAGACAAGGTCAAAATCCAAAAGGATTTTGACAAAGTGGAGTGAGTTCAAAATTCAGAAGACAAGACTGAATAGAGACCAGGCAAAGTATTGATATTAGAAAGGGGCAATCATGCACATAAATACATGAAGGGGACTACAGGCAAGAATTGACTGATAGAAATCTGGGTGCCAACAGGGAACACAAAGTAAATGGTGACATCAGTGCAATTTCCCAAAAAGTATGTACCTCCTGCTAGGTTGTTAATAAGTGATCCCTTAAGACAGCATGCCAGTCATTTGGATTGAGCAAGTAAACCCCTCCAAAGGTTATTATATTTTAAAAGGCAGTTCCCTTTAGGAAAGCTATAATCTAGGGCAAGCCCAGGGGAAAACAATAAGACCAGCACACTTAAAGTGTTTTAACCAGGCTGCAGGATTGAAGGAGATATCTTAGTAGTAGTGCACTCATATTATACGGTACGATGCTTCATGCAAACCTCTTGTGGGTAACTGTACCACAGCATACTCTATAAAAAATACCTGTCATCAGCACACAGATTTTGATAACAACTCTCTTAATACAACATTCCCTGTTCCTTCTGATTCCCCATTAGGGTAATGACCTCAAACTGAAAAAAAGATACATAACACAGTTAAGTAGAAAAATGTAGCACTGCTGAAACAACATTTGGATCAGGTATATTTGGCAAACAAAGTAGAAAGTGCATTACAATTTACTGTAGCATTCAGTTTATTCTTCGAATGGTTATCGAGCCTCAGATATACTGGAGACACTAAGCAGGGCATTTTTACTGTAGGGGCTTTTGATCCCTCCAGGCCACCTGTAGCTCTTAACAAAAGGCTTCTCCATGTTTTTATGCTTCCTCTTCTTATTTTAGTAAAACAAACATTATCCTTCCTCATCTGTACAAAACATAAAAACTTTAATCACTATTCAGCATAAGACACAATGTTGAGGTCTAGACTGATGTATGTGCAAATGCAGCAGATTCCCCCCTGCATTAAGAGTATGAAATCAACCTTGGTAATGACAGCACCAGCTGTGGTCAACTGCAACGTTGCAGAGTTTTGCTAGAGTAAGTGCTCAGGATGGTCATAATGAGGTCTGAGTGGTAGGAGGGGTCCTTGAGAGTAAAAGCAGAGGATGACAACAGATACCTTGAGAGAACAGGCACGGGTAACACAGGGAGCCCCACAGGAGTAGGCACATCCTGCCTGCTAATGGTCGGATCCTGGCCACTAGGGGAGTGCAACTTAGAGACCCCAGCAGAAACGGAAAACAAACAACCAAACAAAACACAACACCATTAAAACAAGTAAAAGTTGCTATTTATGGTGAAAATTCAAAGGAAAGCAAAACCAAACCAAACCAAACCAAACCAAACCAAAACAAAACAAACCAAAACAAAAAGTATAGAAGATCATAGCCTGTACAACAATGATAACAGATGAAAACAGGGAGAGCACTGCTGCAGCAGTATCTCCCTGGTAAAAGATGCTGCACCCGGTCAATGCCCTGTGCCCCCTCCCAGGAGGAAAAGAAGTGTTTTTTGGTTTGTTCTTTACTACATTTCGCACCCGCAATTCAGAAATTGTGTATGAAATATTATCTTTTACTACATAACTGTGTTAAGTAAATCAGAATTTTAAAGAACAGCATGTGCATGTGTGTGTTTTGTTTACCAACATTCACCCACATGGCAAGGTGATTGATACTGCGGCACTAAATCACAATGAACTTGGATGCAACAGTATATCATATTAAGACTTGGAGAAATTTTGCGTTGACATATTAAAATAGAAAAATATATACTTTTCAGTGCAGCTATAGCTTTATCAGTGCTGATAACTGGCACCCAGTTATCCTGCCATCCTTCCTACAATTGTATCAGGGCTAACATGCCCATTCACTTCCACATGTGATGTGCTAATCGTATTCAGAAGTGGCAGAATAAACCTTTGTGGGTTGACGTCACTGAGTAAAAATGTCAAGAAGCTTCCACTCAAACTGGCAGGAGTCAGGGAAGGGATACAGCTCTAGATGTTGATAGTGTTTCAGACTGCATTAGGACTGAATCTATTTGCTAAATAGAAATCTGTTTCTAGAGAAAAATTAAATCCATGGATCGGTAAACAATTTCCAAATTATCACTCCTGTTTTACTTGAATGACTGAGCCAAAATAAAGTGTTGTTTATTTTGTTTAGGCTGCTGTATCACATCCGGAGTCATCTCTGTAAGGTTTAGTCTGTAAGAGAGGATGGAAAACCCTGTGATAGAGCCCTATGCAAACTACCCAAGTGTTAGGCCCGAGTGTGTAGGAGTAAACCAGACTATTTACCTAGCTCTATCTTCTTTGAAACAGGTGGGCAGAAGGAAGATAGAGAGGGATGGGGGAATGGGAGGAGATTAAAGTCTTTTTCCAGACTTGTTGGCCAGAACAGCTGCGCCACTGCAGAGAGATACTAATTTCCAGAAGTAAATTACTATTCCCTCTGAGCAAGGAAGAAGCAGAAGAGAAAATGTGATTCAGAGGAATATCTGAGTCACCATACTTCCCCAGGCTGGCATTACACGGATGCAGTTCACACACTGCCTCTCGCTCGAGGCTATGCCAATAGGCACAATCTTACCCTAAATAAAGAACAGGACAGTTGTGTCAGCAACTTACAGTTTCCATAAGTAAGCTTTATATGCTGCTGTGTTTAAGGTTTAAGGGAAGATCAAGAATCTAGGAAGCTATAAGACAGAGCATTTGTTATGTTCTCATACTAAAATATCCCTGTGTCACATGCTTTGTGTCTTTTCATAGCACAGAAAGTCCCCTCTGTAGAATAAAAACCCAGATGGATCATTTTATAATGATTAGGCATCACTGTTTAAATGTAGACACCATGAATCACTCTGGAACAGCTGCCAGCGATTTGCCTTGGAAATAAAGCAATCATCCACCAAGTTTAAAGAGCTACTTTATGAGAAAGGGATGGGATACATGTGTTCAATGAAGAAAAAAAAAATCCAGAAAAGGGAAGTGATTTAGAAGTTTTGTCAAATACTCTGTACTGCTGTACTGGGCACAGCCTATCATCCTTTATACTGCAAGGACCTCTGTGGGGTGATGTGGTCCAACCACTGGCTGAAATTGGGGCCTATTCAGACTAATCATGACTGTAATACTGATACTCACCATTTAAATGTGATTAACAGTATTGAGGTATTCGTGTTCTTTACTATCAGAAATAAAAGGAGGATGTGCTATTATCAACTACTTGTAGAAAACATCTGTTTGGCATTTAACAATAAATACATTATACTTCAAGACAATTCTATTCTCTTCTGAGCCTATGAGTATAAAATTTTCTCTTGCCATTTCTGGGAAAATAAGAGTGGTCCTACTTTACCAGATTTTCTGCTAGAAAAATGGAATTAGCATAAGAGGAAATGCAGACACCAGACAAAAAGTGAAATATCCTATTACATACATGGCTCACCATTTTATTAGCAGTTTTCTAAGACTACCACGGAAAGAGTTGGCTACCTGAATAAGTTTATTTTTGCTCACATTCTTAAAACTTCTACCATCTTTGAGATACTGCAACTGTACCTCTTCACCTACATTCTCTTCAAAGGCTCAGAGGTAGGCATTCTCAGGTAGAAAGGTTTAGAGACTGTCTAGGACATGAAAAAGTCTTTAATTCAGCAATAAGATCTCTGCATCAGTGGCAACTGATATCGATAAAACCCAAGGGTGGCAAGTAAGAAGGAAGGGAATTGTTTACATCTTTTCTATACCAGCCTAGAGTTGGCCTTATCTAGGAAGTAGGATTCTGTCACACTTCTCTTTTCCCAGGAAAGTGACCCATGATCAGGTTGGAGGCAAGGCTGAAGTGGGAATAATGGTCCCATTGGAACTGTTGCATTGGACAGTAAATAATGAAAAAATCATGGGGTATGTAGCTAAACACGAGATGCAATATGATTCTGTAACTGTTAGGACATTCACTTGGGAACAGAAATGTCTTTTTTTCCTGTCCCTGCAGTCAACCTTTTTTATGTATACTATCCTCTGACAGCAAACATTGCTGTGGGACTTTGGAGAATTCATCTTACTACAGTACATCACAGTGAAAAAAAAAGAAAAAAAAAAAAAGAAAAAAAAAGAATATCATAGGAGTCCTTTGCCCGGTTTATAGGTATAACCCAGACCCTTGTTACATACTTCAGTCACTACTGAAACAGTGGTACTTGCTACCTTATTTCACTGATCTCTGAAATATCCCAGTGTGTTCCTACAGTCACAAAGGGGAACATCCAGTTTACTTTTGTTCCAATAAAAAGTAACAACCTGAGAATTTTGACTTCCTGACCAGACCACCCATGAGTTTCATGTTCTCTGTAGGCCTGGCTTCCAGCGTACTTATTGATAGGTCTGACTCCACTCTGCAAAAGGACTCCCTTTGCTCCTGAGTACTCTTCATTTATTTCCTTACCAGAACAATTGTAACTTTACAGCAGTGATGTGGCAAGCCAATCGTCCATCCCTCTATCAAGGGAGAGGATTTGCTCCTTGAATGGCAGAAGACATTGGATCTGAGACCCTTGTCCAAAAGCTCTAAATTGCCTGTCAAGAAGCTGTAGAACACGTGAGGGAGATGTGGGAGATGTTCCTCTCAGCTTACTCCCCTACAAAGCCATCTGGCCTGCTGGTTAGCCCACATCCCATGGAAAGCTGAGCCATATGACTCCACTCTCCGCTCAGCTACAGAAGCATCCCATCATATATCTGAATGGTTTAGAAGCCATACAATCCCCATTATAATAGAATTAATTTCAAGCTTTTTATTTACAACATGAAAATCACCTCTCTACTTACTGTCTGTTCATGTATAGGATCTCTCAGGATGAGACCCATTTTTATATGCATAGCCTTTCTCATGTCTCTAGATAAATGATACAGTGAGATTAGAGATACAAGTTCCCCTAACCACAAATGACTGTGCTGTGGCTGAATTTATCTGATTTATTTTTTATTTTTTATTTTTTGATGAAAAGCAATCACATCCATTTTGAAATCCTGCTGTGAAAATTTAGGTTCAAAATATCTGACCACATTAAGAAAGAAACATTTTTCTAAGACTATATATTTATGTGGACATTTTTATTATCTACAAATGTGATGTTTAATGTAAAAAAAATGGGGAAAAAAAATGAGGAGCAATGTATTCTGCAAGACTAATGGACAGCTAAACATTGTACATTAGACCAGACAGGCAGTATATAGAAAGAGAAGTTAAATCAGGCAGCAATGACCTTGGACTGACCAGCTTTTCTAAGCTACTCTACTTGATTTCAAATTTATTTTGGGGTGTATCCTTTCTTATTATGCAATGAATGCTATAGAACGGAATTCATATAATCAGATGTGGACAGCTACATTGAACTGCATGTAAGCTACCTGGGCCTCCATGGTCACTTTAAGGGCACAACTTATCCCATGCAAGAGACATGAAAAAAGGGAGAGCTAAAAACACCGATTTCTCAGCATCCATACAAGAAGAAGGGAGAGGTGATCAGTTCAATAAATAGACATCTCTATTATACCAGTATTAGTTGAAATAAAATCTATCCAGAGGGACTAAGAAATTCTGGTCTTTATATCTAGCTGCAGGCATCCATCTTAAATTCCAGCCGGGATTTTAATTTTAGAACTGGGGATGAGGAACATACCAGATACAATAACGAGGCTTACCTCCTACCTTCTTCTCTAAAAATACACAATTTGTCTCCCAGCTGCAATATACCTCAAAATGAGCAGACTACTGAATCATATAAGGGAAACAGTTCTTCTCAGGTATCTTTTTTTTTTTTTTTTAAATCATAAGGAACATTTTTATTTAACTTGCAAGGTCTTAATTAGAATACAAGAAAAACTAATATATGAAGCTATATATTGCAACAAACTTTCCTTTCAAGAAAATATTAGAATAACAGCAGAGATTACTACTTTTGTCACTTTCTGGCTTACAGCCTTATTCTCAACTGCAGTCTCTTTCAGCATCTGGCTAAACTTGTGCTGGCAACATAAAGTGTGTCAGGGGGAGGAAATACAGTCACAGCATCAGGTCTGCACTACTCAGAACATGGATGGTGTATCCCTATATAGACCCTATATAGTTTTCTAGCTCTTCCCACTATGTTTTATATTGTAGAAAGCAGCAAGGCTTGACATATCTGAATAAACTTAGTAAACACAGGTATCCAACTGTGATGCTGTGTTTTTTTTCTGTGTTGTTGCTACATGATGACTTAAATAAGGCACAGGGCATAGTTTTCAACAACAAATACCGAATGAGCAATGGAACTGTGAAAAATGAAGCTTTCAGAATATAAGATATTATTCATCTGTCAAAAGCATAAAAGAATCTTCCTATATGTCCTTTTCTTCCTAGAAAGAGCACTGCTACTCACTGCGGTACTGGTTCTAGTTCAGCTGCAACAGCAGAAAAAGCTTTGAATAATTTATCATTCAAAAGTAACTTTTTGTAAATGAAAAAAAAAAATACATAAAAAAACAGGAATAACCCTGACATACTACTTTACGACCTTTTCATAATTATTTTAATTAAGCTTATTGGCTCCTTTCCTGTCTAAGAAATATACATTCTTATGTATTTATATATATTTTTGGTAGTAAGTTAAATTCCAGTGACTGTTCTTGTGCTAAGCAATATACTGGTACTAAAACGGCTAGGAAACATCTGAGTCAGTGCTGAGAGCTAGTGACAAAGCACTGTACAAGCTTCAAGTCATTGCCAAGACACAGTTGTATTAAAAAGAGAGTAGGCTGAGGGCAGGACTACTGAGCTCTGATTCCACTGCCTTTGCCAGTTTCCTCTTCAGTCTCTGTCAGGTTGGTATATACTTATTACGAATTTGCTGTTTAGAAGTGTTTGATTAGGTCGTTAGGTCACCTTAATAAAGACCTCTGAGATATAGAGACTGCAAGCTTTAGGGAAACGTAGATCATTTTAATAACACAAAAACAGATTCATATATAGTATGAATAGTATAAACTTCATATACATATCTGCTAAAGCCAAAAGATGATAGAAAACTTAAATTTCTATAAAAAGTTTCAGTAAAATAGGAAAATATATTTACCCCTGCAAAATCACCAGCTTAAGGGCCATTTTGAAAATTACTTCAAAAGCTTCATGTACCTTGAAGTTCAATGAATCAAATTCTCCTTATTCTTTCCATGCACATATCTTCCACAAACTGTTTGTTTTATTTGATTGGTTTTTGTTTGGTTGATTTTGATTTTTGAGATACCCAATGCACATGAACTTTCTATCCTTTTCTTAGATTATTCCCAGTCAGTCAGTGAATGTAACACAGGGAAATCTACAACATTTAGGTCCTTAATGTGGATTAAAACACCGGACTCTAATGCGAATAGTTTGCTTGATTTCCTGTGCACACTAATTCAAATCCTCTTAAGCACTCAGAATTTTCTTCTTGCTGGTACCATACAATTTCTCTCTCTCCATGCAGGCACTACAACTATAATATTCCACAGCTTCCCTGGTAACTTTACCAGAGCACAATTAACATTGCACTTTCCCAGCAAACAACTATTTGCAAAGGCATTTAGTCATACTTCTAAAGTTAATAATTTATTGTCTCTCTTCATTAATTATAAAAAGCTGAAAATTTTGCTACAAGTGTCTGTGTTAAAAAGATCTAAGGAAGACAAGATTTGGATATGTTACATAAAAGCATGCACTATAAGAGCTGTGTTACATTTTTTAAAAGGAAATACATCTTTAGCACTGGAATTCATCAATATTCACCCCTTTGAGACATTTGACTAGGAAATAACTGACCTTGAAATAGGTTATGCATCTTCTCTTTAGGATGCATAACAAGTCATGGTCAATTAATACACAACAGAGTCCATAATCATGGAGACTATTGCCTGATCTGGAGAAAACATACTCAAGGACATTACAGCCTAATTTAGCTTCACAGTCAAATTGATAACTTCGGCACCTCAAGTACTCCGAAACCACAGCAATCAGCACTCTGGAAACACACACAGATCTCTAATAAACACTGACACTCTATAATGATGTTTAAAAACGAGCTGTAAAACTTTAATAAAATAAATATTAGGCCCATAAACCTCATTTCACAATCTCCCTAACATATAATAGCATGGTCCAGAACTTGTCCCCTACGGCTATTTCTCGACAGAAAGCAGCCACCCAAGACAAAGGATTCAACCCTAGGCTTCTCCTGCCCAGGGACAAAGAGATATCAGCCAGGAAAAAGGACGCCAGGCTGATTACTCCCTGATCCAGGCCACTGAATAGCTCGGGCCAGACAACTGCTGGAAATATTCTTCCTGCTCTTCAGAGCTCCAGACTAAGCAAGCATGATGCATTGCCACCCCTCTTCTCCCCAGCATCCTGCTTAGATCTGCTCAACCAGAGCAAAGACTGCCAGTGCCAGGAAAAGAGGATGAGTTAAAAACAAGGAATAAAGCTTGAGGCTGCATTTATTTTTAATTTGGAGTTTGTAAGAGAGCATTGTTTTTAATGCTTTTTTTTTTTTTTTCTTCCTGTAGAGGATCTGAACATCAATAAAACTGTGCTCATTCATTCCTGCTGCAATTTTTGCATATGCTTTTTCACTCTGAAGATGACTCCCCACGAAAAAAAAAAAAAAAAAATCAGATGAAAAAATTGCACCCTAAATTACGATTGTCTTTTAAATTGGAAAAGAGTTTCACATATGTCCTGAAGCAGATGAAAATAAATGAATAATAAATAAGAATGCCTGTTACTTACAGTATTTGGAACCTTTAATCTAAGGATTTTAATAGTGCTCTGAAAAGTACTTACTAATTAACCTTGACTTTAGTAAGAGCAAGACAAATCCTTGTAACATTTCTTTTAGCTAAGATAAAAAAAATAAGAAATAAAAAAGTAAAGAAATTGTGTGATTTTCCTATTTCATGCTCACAATCAATAATGGACAGCATTAGCTTGAAGTAAAAGTCCTTGTCGCCATTCTCCATGCATGCAAGCCTCACAACGAAGCACGGCTTTAAACTTCACCTAACTCTCTGATCTGGAGGTGAGAATCAAAGCTCAGATGCTGGTGATACTCCGGCTACTAAAGCAGTGAGGAATCAGTGTAGAAACGGGTAAACTTCTCATGTTGCATCATAACAAGAGGCTGAGGAGCTACAAAAAAAAATGAAGCAAGTCTCTTCAGACCACTGGCCAGAAGAGGAGATGCTGAGGTTAAGAGCCCCTAAGGAAGTCATTGCTTTTAGCACGGCAGGACTGGAGAAGCTTGATGGCTGGTGTTTACATGTGAGAAGTAACCTCAAACATTTCAGTCTGAGAAGGAAATTCCCACTCTGGAACTATCCTGAAAGAGAAGAATCTGGGTGAACAAGATTGCTGGCACCATCATCCTCACCTGCACTGGTGGTTTTAGGGACCTAGGGACCAAGCAAAGCAAAGTGATCTGCAAACAAATACATTCCACTCAAATGAGTGGCTTGCTTTGAACTCCGTGAAACTTTTTTTTTTTTTTTTCTCCCAACAAACAGACTATTCTCAGGAAAAAAATCACCCTGCCTGACTCAGCTATTCCATGCAGTTAATCCAATAGCTTTGGTGCACTTTCTCAGTTACTTTTCAGTTTAACTTCTCTCTCTCAAGGCAGGCTGAATTGACAGAAATGAACTCAAATTCTGATTTTTCAGCACTTGTGTCAGTCAGGTTCAATAGGTATTGATTCCTCCCTTTTCCACATGAGCTTCTGGCGTGGGATGGTGGTCCAGGGAAGAATAAAGGAATCTTGAAGATTATCTGACATATGACTCTTTCTTCTCAGGAAGAAAAAAGGGGATAGTGGTCTTGGTCAGTAAAAATGCTGACTGAAAACTTCCAAGTCAGTGAATCCTAGGACTTCTGATGACAATGATGATTAGGAAACGATGCAGATGGCCATGCAACCTATCATCACAAAGTAAATCATGAAGTTGTTTGAGTTTCAAATACAATAATGGGGAAGAGGAAAGGGAGCATTGTAAACACAGAGCATAATCTGTATGAAGAATTTAATAGAGCTTTTTTCATTGACACAATCAAAGTAGCAACCAGAAAAATATGCATCTGTGTATTCAAAATATACATGCACATGGCAAGTGCAATATTGTATCTCTGAGTCCAAACTAAAAATAAAATTTCTTGGAAGTAGTTCTAATCCTCATCTTATTTATTTTACAAGGTTATTCAGATCACAATACTAACCTTATTAAATTGTATATTTGTTTATCAGTATCAGTTCCATGTTTAACACTGAGAAGTTAAAACTGAGGGCCACAGAGCAAGATTTCTATTGATTTTCTTATTCCACACATTTGGTCACAAAATTCAAGCTTTTTTTTTTTTTTTTTTTTTTTGTAATGTATTTACTCATCTGTTGAATCTTTTACTGGCTTTCAGCTACCTGAAGAAAGATTGGAAATGATAACCAAGTGCTGTGTTGTGGCTTTTTTGTTTGTTTGTTTGTTTGTTTGTTTTTGTTTTTTGTTTTTAATCCAAAAAACCTTAGCCTAAGTCATCCTCCCTGTAGCCTGCCTCTTACCACCATGATCCCTAATCTCTCTCAACTCTCTTAGGATGCACAGCACTCTTCCACACCTCCCCACTTACACCTCCATCTCAGAGCGCCCATTACACTGTACACTGCTCCTGTTTCAAAACTCACTCTACAAACTCTCCATTTAATTTCTGTGGTCTGTGTGTTCCTCCAAAACAGAGCTCTTGCAATACCCTCGATCCCTTCCATCAATATTTGCAGCCTTGACATCGGGTCAAGATACTCTGTCCACAGTATTAGCCAATATACGTGTGCTGGTTACTCAGCTGAGTGCTCCCAAGTAGAAATGATTCCAGCTGAGCCATCCTTTCCCCCCATCTTCAATTCCTCAACCTTCTCTTGCCTTGATGAGTGACGCATTCCTGTGTCAACCTTAACCGTAGGTTCATAATGATAGGGGAAGAGATTGCTAGACAGAGCGATCATACGAATCTAGCCTTCTTAGGAAACAAGGGCACAAAAACAAGGCTACAAAACAAACGAGGTGAGGACAAACAGAACACATAAAGCTGAGGAACATAATTTAAGGCAACTGCATCATCAATATAAATTTACTCTGAAGACAGATTCGCAGCTAGCTACTATTACACAGAGCACACTGTGACTGTATCAAAGGGAGATGTCATTAAGCCATCCTCATTAACAGCGCCTGCCAAGGACAGGTAGAGCACAACTCAACAGAGCTGCGATTTGTATCAACTGGGAGCAGGAACGAAAGAGCTGGAACTGTTCACAGCATAACAAGTATTTATCAGGCAACTGGGCAGGACAGAGAAGGCTTGGGACATGTTAATGGGGCTGTTAATTGGGGATGGCTGATGGTCTGGTACCTGCAGGGGATGAGATCAGTCTCAGACTTCTTACCTCGGAGAAGCTGCAGGATCTGCAGTGCCTTTCTGCTACAGGCGCCTCAACACGCGCCGTGAGTCAGGAGCCCATGCGCTCCCATGAGCAGGCTGCTTCAGGAGTGTTTGGCAGTTTGCAGCAATGCCTCCCACCTGATCTAACTCAGCTCTGCTTGTGACTCACTGAGCCTGCTAATCTAAGGAGAGGCAGCCTTTAACTCGTGCGCGTTCCTGTTACTTTTGCTTTGCATAGTTATCGTGTGATGGATTGGAGCACGTTACAAAATTGCCATGTTGCTGATTGGATCAGACCTGCTCATTTTCATACTCACCTTTGTCTCTTGGATTTTGCTACAGCACAGCTTCTTCTGTTTCCATCGTCCCATCTATTCTACGTACTTAGTTGAAATTCAGCTTTGAACGGGCTGCCCTCTCACCACATATGAAGTGTTTGACCCCATCGCATGGAGTGTTTGACCCCATTTCCATTTCCGATTATCATATCTGTATCATTTTGATACAGAGATGATACAGAGATTATTATCTCTGTATCATTACCATCTTCTGATTATCATCTCTGTATCATTTCTGCTAACATGTTCATATAAAGAGCACTGACCAAATACATCACTTGATACTGGCACAAGTTTTCCCATACTTCACCCTACACTTGCTCCCTGGTTTTATATGAGCTAGCTTTCGTCCATTCCAATATCTGGAGCTACAATGTGGAAACCTTGGAAACAGATTCAGAGAGAGCATGAGGCACTCTGTCAGTACTGGGCATGTTTTCTGTTGTCTCTTTTCTGTCCATGAGCTTTACTAATATTTTTGAAGTTTCTGGGATTAGGTCTTCTTTTTCCAGTATGAGTTTATATAAACTCCTACAATCTGACACAGACCGTTACATTATCCTGGGTTAACAGATGCAGGTAGACACATCTCCAGGAGTAAGGTATGGTGCTGCAGCCCACTAAATACATTCTTCCATGCTATGTGTATTACCAGGCTGCACACTCTCACTAAAATGTGACCTGAACCACCCCACACATCTGGCTGGCTCATGGTGGGGACAGTAAATGTGACACATTCTGCCCTCATCTCTGCAGACTTAGCCTAGCATCACATGTAAAACACTAAGTAAGGCCCACTTACAGACTGCGAGAAACATACACTTCCCTTTGGGGAGTGCCTTTAGTCTCAGAATTTCCAAAATGTATAAAAGCTATCATTACGTTTTGAAGTGAAAATTACCATTTCAGTTTCTACTATATAGATATTTTATGCTTTCTTTGCCAGAGTTTATTTTTAACAGAGTCATGCTGCAGACGACAGAGACAGAAAAAACTGCTCAGTTCACTGTTATGGCCAGTCAATACTGAATGTCACACAGGCTGATTTTCTTCTTCTTACTCATCACAAACATCAGGAGTGTTTTACATTAAAGTATGAGACATATGAGGACCCTTTCGGGGGAAAAAAAAAAAAGTCTCCTGTTTTGAAAAGGAACTGTGCAAAAACTACGTTTTTACTTACATGTATGTATTTGGAGTGTGCAAAGAGCAAACTGGATTATGCTTCTGCAGATGCATCTTAGAACTGTTCCATTAAGTTCTACATATTTATAACTGTGCATGCCTCTTAAAAGAAATAAAGCTAGGTCTGATATCAAGGTAGTCTTTTTTTTTTTTTTTTTTTTTTTTCATTTTGCTATATTATGGAATAAGTGATCAGAATAATAAGAACATTTCAATGAATAAGCAGGAACCTTTATACTTTCAGATGTTATCACTTCCCCCAAAATAGAGCTGAGTTCAGATCAAGGGACTTTAATATAATGTTTTCAATTTTATGCTAAGACTAAATTCCTTCAACAGAGCATAACACATATAGAATCTAGGTTACCATCCTTTTTGCATAGTTTTGTGACAAATTATACAGCCATGTCCGAGGACTGTAGAATACAAATTTGGGTAAATTTACATTACTTGTGAGAGCAGTGCTGTAACTCTTTTTTTTTTTTTTTTTTTTTTTTTCCCTGCAACATCCTGGGATATCAGTTTATGCAGGAAAGAAACTTCCAAAATGGTTGAAGATACTCATACTGGTAAAAGTGTATTATTTTATGAGATATTCGAAACTGATTTTAAAATATCTTTTCTTAATGATTTCTTTGTAATTTACAGGAAAGTTGTCTGAGAAATACTACAGTTTAAGCGTTTTATGATGTTTGCTTCAGAATTAAGTGCTAGCTTACCATCTCAAAACATCAGAGGCAACATTTTAACTACCGTATTAATGACTAAATACTTTATTAGGCAAGATTGTTACTAAATATATTCAGAATATGCTCCTACTGTTCTTCCATTGAAGCAACCCATTACGAAAGAGACGCTGCTCCCTAAGCATCTGGAAACAACTCTTTTCCTTGTGTTAATTAGAACTAAGGTTTTAAGAGATGCCCAAAGAACCACAAGTGCCTGGCAGGCACTTCAGAGTTTATAGCATTTTACACTGTTAATTCATTGCCTTTTTCATACTTACAACATGAAATATAAGCTTTAAAGACCACAGGGAAATGATAGTTAAACATGGAGCAAAATTACTAGTCTCTATTGTATGGAAGATATTTGTAAGAATGCAATCTCACCCTGACAGGATTAGATGAATTCATAAAACACTTGTCTTCACCTTTAGCCTTGACAATCTTGTGATATTTATGTTCTCTTATAAAATAAACATCTCTTAGCCGATCATGAACAACCAACAGAGAAAATATGTTTTGGATTTGCACGACAGATATTGAAGTAATATAGCAGAAGGTTGTGTGGAAGACAAAAAAGAAATATTATGTTATTTATGGTCTCTTTCATGGATGGCCAACTTTCCTCTCTTATTGGAACATCTATTAGTATGTTTTCTCCTGAGGACACTTCTCTCAAATGTGTCCTGTCTTAATGTCTGTTTTCTCTGCTTCAAAATATTGAGTTTACACTAAATCTTTTTCCTTTTAAGTCATATAAATTCATTCTTCAAAGAACAGAAAAAGTGGTAACAGGCTTCCCTGGGAAAAACTTTACTCTAAAATATGATTTATACTTTTGATGAAAGCAGATACTTTGTGAACTTCTACTGCACCTCTGTACAATAGATGACTAACATACGGTGGCCTAGAAAGCAGATAAAGGATTTTCTTTTCTTGACAACTAGATAAAAAAGACCTTCTTTTAGTCTGTATGCTTCCAGGTTCAGTTTCCAACTCAGAATGGCTAAGTCCATACTGGATAAGCTCATTCCTGAACTTCCAAATCCATTGGGGTCCACTGTACCACGCTGGCAGCAAGGAAGCCTTAAAATAAGTATAAATATAACTTAAACCAGATTATTTTATATTGTTTAAGAGTGCAACTAAGAAGCTGAACCTTGATCTCCAATGACAACTTCTACGCTCTCTGCACATGGAGTGTGTAACAAGTTGCATGTCCAAATGTTTCTAAACTATTGTTAAACCTTTCTCATGAGTAACATCTGATAAGAGTGCATCATGCCCAAAGCAAATGCTGTCAGCCACAACTGATTATTTAATAAATATTTTATAATTCAAGCTTGATTTTGTTTGTGTGCTTCCTCTCTGCAAGTATATACAGTCATGCTAAACACTTTTTTATCCCACTTCACTTCTGGTCTCCCATCTCTACTTCCTGCTATCCAATTATTAATTCTTTGTCATCTCTTATATAGTTTTCTGTCTTATAAAGAATACTCAAAATTTCTGAATTAATTTATTTGAATCCTACCTTTACAGTCTAAGAATACTATTTTGGTTCTTGGAAATAAATGAGCAATTCATCATCACATATATTTTAATAAAAAAGGTATACTTCATGTTCTACAAAAGATTGGGAAAAGTCAAGCCCTGTGCAGAAAGACTGACAGTATAATTTCTACTACTGCACAGGAGACGGTAGTAGCCAATGCAGAGTGGTCACAGAGCAGAGAAAGGAGTACCATAGAAGCAACCACTGAGGTTGGGAGCAAACATTGGAAAGGTCTATTGCTTTTCCTTTGTTTGGTTATTATTTCTACTTTAAAATTGTTAATAGATTTTTGATATTGCTAAACAGAGTTAAGGATAGAAGCCTTCTAGATATGATCTTGAGACTGGTTTCTACCAGAAGCTAAATGTACTTGCTTTACAAAGAGTTAACCATAAAGCTAGCATAAAATATTGATGAAACTACCAAAAGCTATGCATATTACTGAATGCAAGGTCTGAAGTGTGAACAACCAACCTACTACCACTGACAATTATAGGCTACATAAAAATAATTTTTTGTCATCTTATAATGCCAACATATTTGCAGTGTTTTGCACAGTATAAATATAATGCAACACAGTGACAAAATTTGCAATAGCCAGAAAGGTTGCTATGGTAAATATTACCAAAGAGTGGCAAACAGCAGAGAAAATTCTTTATGTGTGCATTACTGCTGGAAGTATGGTCAGGAAACCAATTAACCTATTTACCCTGTGTAAGACTAAGTAAAAAATGGGAAACCTGTAACTGTGTGTGTGCATGTGGATAAAGTCTGTAAAATACAATGTGATGAGTCCTTTCACCCTTCTGTTGCCTTCCACATGAATAGCAGGCTCTCAGCACCCAGAGGATCTGCACTCCATTGCTTTGAGCTCATGCATATCAATGAACAACAAGTGTTAGGATCTGCCCTAAGTGGTTCAATTGGATTTAATGGGACAACAGTGCACCTGAGAATTCGAGTCTGATTCAGTAAATAAGGATTCCTAAGAGAAATTATCATGCTAGAAGTAAGAAACCTGTCACAGAACATAAACCAATATACAAGGCCTACAAAAAACGAGTATTTGACTAGAAAGCACTAAGACAACTGGTCCTTACACTGAACCAGAAAAGTAACGCCATGACTCCAATAAAGCAATGCCTACTCCATTTTTTAAAATTTATATGTTTAACTGACAAAATAAAATATAGTACTAAGAATTTGAAAGTGTTCTGTGTTGATTGAACAATTGTGGTAATTCTGAGCTATTATTATTCACTTAGTTCACAAATTTCAGTAGAGTTCTGCTGAGTCACACAAATGGAAACCCTGGCCAATTGGGTGGATATATGACTTGATTACTATACTGAAACCAAATGTGCAGTTATGTTTCTGCGTCATACATTAGCTTATTGATTTGACTATACAGATTGTGCAATTCAGAAATTCAAATAATTGGAATTTAAATTCATCAAGCAACTTGTTTCATTCATAAACATATAGTTGAACTGATAGCCATACATAAAACAGGAGAAAAAGTATGCCAGAGTAGATGCTTTCTCCACAAAGTATCTGCTTCAAGAAGAGGTCTCCTGCTTCAAGCCTAGAAAATGCTATGATATATCATGTGTCACGTCTTAGCCATACCACCAACCTGAAGCCAAAAACTGTTTCCTTTATATGGTTGTACAGTGCTCTCACCCTTTCTAGACAGAAGGTGCTGAATTTGAAGTCCGTTTGCCTAAAGCTGCAAATGTCTCTCCAGTAGGAGAAATGAAGACAGCAACATTGCTGAGGATGGTGCACAGGCAAATGGCTGTAAGCAATGGCCTGGAAGACCAAGAACAGAGACATCCTTCAAACTGTGTCTACAGAACAAAGCAGTAATGCCACCTGGACCTGTCTGGAAAAAAAAATAAAAATCTAGTCATTTAATACCTAAATACCTATTCTGTTTTTACTAGATACACCCATTTTAAAGGGTATATTTATCCCAAGGGTAGTCTGGAAGAACAACAATATATAAATAAGTAATAATTGATGACAGACATTTATATTGCTTACTTACGTAACTTTATCCTGTCTGAATGAGCCCTTACTGTGACTGCAATTTCATATTACAGTTTCAGTGAAACATAAGGAAACATGAATTTCCTGGACAGTAAGCAGTGGATCAATGCCAGCTTGGTTTTCCAAGGACTCATAGTTATTTCTGAGTACATTTTACAGGTCATGCTACCTTCAGTATTTTTTTAATAAAGGAGAAGTTCTTGGGTGAGCCAGACAAAACAACTTTTCGGTATAAAAAAGAAAAAAAGGACCATACCTTTAAAACACTTTAGTTCATGCAAGTTTCCTACAATTTCCATTTCAGTTTCAACTCCATCCACCCCATCTCAGCTTCAACATGGGCTGCTTTGAGAAGTGACCGCTTAGGACCTGATGGGCTGCCACTAAATGGTCGCTAAAGTAGCTTATATATATGTTACCTTATATATAAGCAATATATATAACTTATCTATATATATCAATTAAATTATGTATATATATTTATTATAAAATATATATAAAGACTTCACTGGATATAATTAGTATGGTTCAGCTGGAGCATCTGCCCAGCACTAGTGTGTGGCAGGCAGCTGTGCAGGGCTCGGTCTTAGCCCAGCTGGTCCAACCTGGTCCCAGCTAGTGTCCAAGTATCTCTAAAACCCACCCTACCCCACCCTGCCCAAAGCATCAGCCACTCAGGGCAATATGGCACCTCTTCAGAGCCATTGTGAGGAAAAGATTGCAGCCGTGAGGAGCAGGACTGCAGGAGGAGAGGCACCTGTGGAAGGAAGCACCTCTAACCTCTGAGGCAGCCCATGAAGAACCTGCACCAGTGCAGGAGAAACGAGCAAGAAGGAAGAAGTTGCAGGAAGAAACCATGACACCCTGAGCCACCCAACCTATGGTGGTAACAAGGGAGTGGGGGCCAGGAGGCAAGGAGAAATGTCTGACCTAGAATTGGGCCTGGGGAAGAGCAAGGAGTGGTGTCTTCCCTAAGTGTTTAATTGCCTTCATTTCTCAATGCCCACATCGGTAATTATGTTTATCAGTAAGATACTGAGTGAAATTCCCTGAGTTGAAAATACTGTGCCAGGCCACACCACCATTTTGAGGGATTAATGTTGTGTCTACCAGAATGTTATATATCTTCTGAATCTCTGATATCCTTTCAGAACCCTTCTATGTATACAAAGTGATTCACAGTAACACCCAACAGAATAAATTACCTAAAATATACATACTAATGAACTAGCTTCACTTCTGGTCACTCGTAATCATATATGGTAAACTTTGTGCACTATTTATGCATGCATACATACAGCTAACACATTTGCTATATTGTATGATTGCACAATGGAAATCTCAGTTGTTACACTAACAATGTACATGTGCAGTGTTTGATGTGCAAATATGTTTCTTTCTTTCAATTTGTCTGTTTTCATTCCTTTAAAAGTAGTAACAGGCTGGTGGCATCCACTAAAAGGTGGCAGAAATAGTACATGTCTTTGGGAAATGCTGCAGCCTCAGTTCCTGCGGGGCAGTAGCAGAAAGAGCAATGAGAAGAGCACACCCAGATACTGCAGCTCAAAGAGAGATGAATGATTGCTACAAGCAGCAAAGGGCTACAAGGAGGCTGAGAGGAGATACTACCAAGCACCAATAAGCACAGACATATTTTGTGGGAACTGAGCAGTGAGCAGCTGACTGAAAACAAAGATTGTGCTGGAAGGTCACAGGGAAAAGGGGGTCACTGGTTTATGAACCTTGTTTCTTTCCATTCTGCTTCATCAGGCCACTTCAAGTTCTCTGTATCTTTTTTTTTTTTTTTTAACGATTCCAGTTCATAGCATAAGAGAACCTGGCTTTTTTAATTTCAATGTCATTTGAATCTTCTTTGGAAAGTTGTTTATGAGGAGAAGGTTCAGGAAGCACTACCTCAAAGCTCTGGCAGTTTTAGGCTCTCACAGTTCTCAGTTCTCAATGAAAGCTTAACAGAAAGTACGCTTTACCATAAGGAACATAATGCCTTTAACGAACTATAGAATAGAACCACTGACAAGTACAACATAAAGGACTCATTTGAGTATGTCCTGTATCTCCTACAGATTTGATTTACTCACCCAGTATGATTCTTCATTCATGTTGTTACTCTCAAAAAGGAAAGAAATGCAGCAGTATCTCTGATATGAAAAGTCCAGGTAACAAAAGCATTGCAAGTGTCTACAGTAAACTGTCTGTGAAGCTGGAGTCCAAGCTGAGATAACAGTACATTAAAACAGATACCTGTAATTGTGCCACCAATCTCTGCACTTGTACAGCTAGAACAGTACTTTAGTGCCTTAGATGCTGCTTTCTGGTATGAATGTTCATTTACAGTATTTGGTCTTTAACAAATGAACATTTCATTTGGAGGGAAGTCAACCTGAAACTATTTGAAGTGTACCCAATAAAGGCTGTCATAAGTGGCATTAATTTCCAAACATCTACTTTAAAATTCTAAAGAATGTTGCTGTGATCAAAGAGTTCAGGTTCCTCATCAACTCTAGATGTTATGGATTATTGCAGTAAGTCTTAGAAAATCGAATTACTGTGATGCTGACTTGACATGCCTTCTTACTATGTGCCAGTGTAAAATGTCATGCAAATATAAAGCAGTGTTTCAGAAGAATGCTGCAAAAATCCGATTCTATAATATTGGAAGTTGTTGGTTTAACAGTAACATACTGTTATATGTTTGCTTGTATATGTTATATTTGTGTATATATGCTTGCAGGGATAACAGAAAATAGAAATGAAAAATATACTTTTATAGACAAATTCACTTGATCTCGGTCATGCAAATTGCTTGTCAGATTAATGCTGTGGAGAACAGAAAATTTGCTCCAATGTTTTAAAGTTATTTCTTTAAAAAATGAAATAAAGCAATTTCCTAACACTGGCATTTTGAATTTAACATAGTTGCACTTATTCTGTAAAGGGAGATGTACAGATAAGCCCCCCTGCTCAAAAATCAGTAAATAAATAAATAAGTAAATCGATTGAGAAAAGATTCTCTATAAAGATGAAATAGGATATTTAGATTAATTAAAACTATAAAATATTCAAACTGTTAATACTATGAATTGGCAACCAGCATATTAGTAGAACAAATAAAGTATCAGGCTAGATTAATCAGTATTCTGATATTACTGATAAGAAACTTCTTATTTAAGTTCAAAGCTTTGGAGAATTTGAAAAAAAAAATAAATAAATAAAAATCAGGGCTTCCTCTTCTCCAGTGGCTGTTCAGTTTGGGAATTAAATTGATGAAAACTGACTCAAAGCCTTTTAAAGATTTCTGGGATTGTCTCAGGAAAACTTATCAGCTATTGAAAAGTGATACACTGTGGAATGACTGGGAATTGATTCTGCTTCTAAATTTACAGAGTCTAATTTTGAGTAAGGTACAAAGTGGCATTCAATTTCATTCACCTTCAATAAGACAGATTTCTTCACAGCTCCTTGTATGATTAGTGTTGTTTTACCTTTCAACAGTGGTGGTGGAGGCTATTGAGATCCTCAACCACATGGCAAAAAGCAGTTCATTTTTATAGAATCATAGAATGGCTCAGGTTGGAAGGGACCTTAAAGATCATCTAACTCCACCCCCCTGGCAGGGGTGCCACCCACTAGATCAGGTTGGCCAAGGCCCTGTTCAGCCTGGCCTTGAACACCTCCAGGGATGGGGCATCCACAATTTCTCTTGGCAACCTGTTCCACTGACCCAGTACCCTTAAAGTGAAGAATTTCCTCCTAATGTCTAGTCTAAATCTGTCCTCTTTTAGTTTAAGACCATTCCCCCTTGTCCTATTATTATCTACCCAATTAAAGAGTCCTTCTCCATCTTTTTTATAAGACCTCTTTAAGTATTGAAAGGTCACATTGTTGAGATTTTCGACGTTCACGAAGAGGTAGAAAGCATTCTGTGACTAATTCTTCTACTCCTGCATTCTTTTTCCTAAAGAATAAATATTGCAAAGAAGGAAAAAAATTCATTTATTTTTTGTGGGACCACAAAATTCACAGGCCATGAATGTGATCTGAATTTGTGAATATGCAAAATGGATGACAAGCTATTTTCCTGAGTTGACAGTAGACGTATAAAACAATTGCTCTATCAAAACACAAAGTTAAACTAATGACAGACAGGCAGCTATTTCTTCCCACTTTTTTTTTTTTTTTTAAATAGGCTGTCTTTATCTCCTCATACCAGCCTATCCACACTCCATTAACAACAAAGGCTCTGCCCCTCCACTACATCTTTCCATTCATGCATAATGAAACACATCACATATCACAAACTTCATAAAAATAATTTTAGTAAAAACTTAGTTATTTTACAAATGTGACACCGATTAACATAAAATTAAAAAGAAATCTCATATTTTGTACTTATCTATAGATTTCCCAGTTCTTTACAGAGGCATAAACTGTTGGATTTTATTTTATTAGATAGGGGAAACAATAAGATGAAATGCCCTCTTCTTCCCAAATTTATAAGCTTTCAATATCAATTGATAGTGTAGGGCTTTAATATTTCACTTTTTATTATTTTTTTTTTCTCCAAAACATTATAAATAGAAAACACATTCTGATTTCTTATTACAAACTCTTTAAGCATTGGTACCAGTGATGTGCATCACATCTAGAGAATGGTGACTGTATGGTTCTTCTCAAGATACAGATGCATTTGCTTAACAAAATTCTGAATGGAAAAAATGAAGTATTCCTGAGTATTTCTGGAGTGTCTTTTTGAGAAATGCAATGTCCTCAAGCACTGGTGTGGTTATTGATTGCTACCATAAGAAAGCGATATTGTAATACTGCACAGTTTTTACAAAGCTCCTTTAATAGGTGAATGTGTCAAAATAATGTACAATGTAATTTAAAACAATTACAAATCCTTCAAGCATACCAAGCAAGATGAAATTAAATAATGTTGTACTGAAGGGAGATTATTTTCATATGTGTATAGAATACTTTAACTCTTCAGTGAAAATCTGTGATGCAGAATGGCAGATTCAAAAATAACATGCTCCTTGATGTCAGTGAGTGTCTTTAAAAATTACAGATGGTACTTACTTTCTATTTTATATGCTTTACCCAGCACCTGTGACTACATTATTTGGGTTCTTTTCAGCCCCATTTACAGGTGGGAGAGAAGCAGAGAGAGACTAAGTTCAGTGTCATAGTGACCATGATGCTTCTTAG
This sequence comes from Anas acuta, assembly GCF_963932015.1. Lineage (NCBI taxonomy): Eukaryota > Metazoa > Chordata > Aves > Anseriformes > Anatidae > Anas > Anas acuta. The sequence goes on from NC_088981.1 coordinate 97,254,962, forward strand.
GATAGAACTCAGGACCTCATATTCTGAGGGCCAGCACCTTGACCATCAAATTTCTGATTCTCAGTAGGGCCCCTGAATTCAGTTTACATCATCTTTGTTTTCTTTTCTGAATCCTGCAAATGACATCCTGTCTGATGATAACCCAGTGCTTCTGCACAGAGCCCTACAGATTGGAGAAAGTCTCCTGGAGAATCACAGCTAGAGTACAAATGCAAATTATTTTAAACTGTTTACAGATGGCCATGTCCTTTGGAAAAAAAAATAAAAAGAAAAAAAGGATAGTGTTGTGTGGTAAGTGCTACCAATTATGTTATGTGCCTGGAGTGTGTGGATAATTTTAAAGATTAATAGAGATGGGTGTTAGCAACAGAAATCCTGAGAAAACTTTGAAGGCAAGTAGGGATAATACATGAACAGTTTCATATTGAAGGGCTTTTGCTTCAAAGGGATGAGGAAAATCCATGGCTCCTAAAATATGCATTATGTTTGAAGCTGCATTCTCACAATATGCTGTTGTTTTCATACTTAAAATGCTATGCACTTCATGTTAACATATTTACAGAAGTCTTGCTGGCAAAATAAAATAAAATAAAATAAAAATATCTATATATATGTTCTTTCTTTGTACGTCACAGCTACCCCACCATTTCCTGACATTACACGTATTTCTAATGGCACCTGGTTTTGAATATCCACTCTGGTACTGAAGGTGATAAGAGTAAGTGCATTTCCATTAAAATTAATGGAAAAGTGTAGAAAGTGCTCTAACAGCATTTGCAGCTAATTTTAAACATTTCTTACCTCCATATCACCAACTTTATCTTTAAAACAAAAACTTCTCTTAGTTTCTAATGCAATACCATGTTCTTCATTCTACTCTTACAGTAAGAATATAATTACTGATTTACAAAGCTGGAGTTTCCTTTCCTGTTATGATGCCATCCATACAATGTCATTGCCAGGCACCAAAATAGGTAGATATGGAGATTGTGAAGGGAAGTAGCCATTGATGGTGGGTCTTTAAGACTCCAGACAACAGGCAAAACTCAAAGTAATTGATTGGATCTTCAGTTTCATAGTTTTTACTTGCTGTTCATCCCATTGACTTAATACCTATTCAGCAGAACTGTGAGCCTTTGTTACTATTCATATCAATGGCATTGTCCATTATCATGCTCTCAATGATTTAGGTGAAAACCACAGCTAGAAGAGGATGAAAAAGATGTAATTGTCATTCCTCTAAAACAAGGTAGAGAGAGATCAAAGGGCCAGGTAAGAAGAGCTGACACAGCTAAACAAAGTTGAAATAAATAAATAAATAAATAAATGATATTTTTTTTTTTTTAAAAAAAGAAGTTATCTGAGTGAGGAGCTTTGCTTGTTTTATTGGTGAGGAGCTTAGAGGCTTAGCGTGTTTTATTGTATACTTGCTATAAAAGTCAAATAAGGGAGCAGAGGGAGTATTCTGACTAAATGAGTGTGCAGGCTGCCTTTTAACCTGTTTTTGTGTGTCTCTTGTAAAGAAACCTGAAACAATCTGTGCCATTGCCAAGATTAAGATTTTAACTGAAAGACTTTCCTTACGTTAATAGCTAGGGAGCTATTTAAATAGTAACAAATTTTGTCCAAACACTAATGCTAAAGAATAGCTATTGGAAAAGCTAAATGGATTCTTACAGTTCGTCAACAGCTACAAGCGTTGCTCTCTATCCAGAAGTGAGCAATGAATGGAAGAAGTATCAATACAAATGCTTTCATTGTTCTCTTGCCTTTCTCTCAAAAATAAATAATGAAACTGTAGTAAATAAATAAACTCTAATAATAGAAACCATTAAAGTACTTTTTGCTTTTTACTTACTAAGCAGAACAGTGATCTGAATCTTAATATCCAACTAAACTATAGTAATGTAAACAAAAGCTTCTGTAAGAACTAAACAGATTATTGAATTAAAATATGGCTGAAGGCTGTACCACCACTCTAATTTTTAGATACTTCACACTGTTGTTTTATCAGACTCCAGAAATAAATGCTTTTCATAGCATTAAAACAGTATAATTATTGTTCCTATCCAGGTAGGTGCTAGAGGCCCATTCTGTTTCCAAAATTAACTCATATGGTAGGCAAAATCATTCTGTCTGCATAAGTGTGTATGTAATAATGATAACAATGCAGAAGGGAACTCTAAGAAGTTATTAGGAAAAGAACATTTGATAGCAAGTTGCTAAAGTTTCACCAATACATTAATGGTGAAGACAGAGCGTGGTTTTCCTCAATGTATGGTGCACACATACAGGTAAATCCAAACCAGAATCTCCCTCTCTGAAAATTTTCAGGCACTGGAAAATTCATAACCAGAACAAAGCAAATCTGTGAAGTATGAATTTCCCTAGCAATTGGTCCAAACCACTAGTGTTTGTCTTTCTCTATTCAGAAAGATGAAAATTCCTGCTATGTGACACCTTAATGTTAACAAAACACAAAGAAGTAAGGCAGGAAGGAATAAGCTTTCACAAGAAAAAGAATGGGTTAGCTTCCCTCCTGCTTCAAAGAGGTATAATTTGACAAATCGCCTCTAATCTTAAATTTCCCTGGGAAAAAAAAAATAAAATAAAAAATCCAGAGAGGAGAAGAAAGGCAACATGGACATGGGGATTTGCCTTTCATTGCTTCGCGGCAGGACGAAGGAGGGGCAGTTGCAGAGGTGTTCCATATGCTGTGTATAGCCTGAAAGGAAGACTTGAGTAAAGAGCACTGTCAGCCTGGCTTCCTTCAGGGGCACTACATTCATTTACACAGAAGATAACTCCTGAGACTAAATAAGGTGCTAAGGAGAATCAATTTTTCCTGCCCATGTAAGATATAACTTTATTATTATCAATGAAGTTTCTATATTCTTTTTATGCAAGGTGGTAAACTCAAAAAAAACATAGATTTTTACAATAAATGAAATATTTCTCCTAAAAGTATTCTGACCATGTTAGGTGTGCATGAACGAACCTATGTATTTATTAAGCCATACTAGTAAGGACTAAAAGGAAGAAAGCTGCTTCAATGTTCATTGTGTTATCTGGACTTAATGAATAGCTTCTGTGTCATCACCACTTTTCCACTGTCCGGGTGATACATGACATGGATCCGAAAGCATATTGCTGACTCAATCAGAATTCATACTAGTATATGCTCAAAATGTACAATTATCAAATTTTTTAAATAATTAATATAGGAATTTTATAGTCTTTCTTTTTACTTTCTTTCCTAGCCCCTCACTTAGTGCGGAGGTCAACTCAATGCAAGAAAAAAAAATCATCTGAGAAAAAACTCCTCAGATGATATGCTACTTCCAAGCAACTAATGAGATTTCCACTGAAATGATTTATCTCCTAAACTGGTTGATACATATCCTCTTTCACAGAGAAAAAATCTAACAAAGAGTCATGTTCCACTCATTTAGTTAGCCATTCAACTGGGGGCTATGTTTTAAATAATGGCAGAGTAAGTCTACAGTTCCAAAGTAGTGACTAAAAAGGACTGTAGCTAAATACCCTTAGCTAATTTAGGATTGTCTTAGTTGTGGTACCTACATAAGCCAAGTACAAATTGTTTCTGTGCCCAACATTAACTGTACTTCAGCAGATCAGAATTCCCATCGATTTAAGTTGGAAGGAAGAAAAGATCTATAATTTGCTGAAGTTCCAGCACTCAACTTACTGATAATGATTTTGTTGTCTGCTTAGGAGACAAACTAGTTATTTGTCTACTGAGAAAGTTCTGCAAAACAGCAATATCCACTTTTCACCAAAATATTAATTAAGTTTATAGTAGCTAACCACACTCCCACTACATAATCAATGGGTTATTTCCCAGTGCTTTATAGTGTGGGTGATGTACAGAGTGCTAAACTCTTGCTTACTTTATGTTGAGGTTAAATTCACACATATGATAGATCCAGTTGCCATTAGGAAAAAACATTTCTCCAATATTCAAAAAATATGAATTTCAACCTCTCCAAAGAAACATATTTTTTGCAGATTGTTCAGATTGTTTGGAAGAAGACCTTTAGCATAATATCCTATTTTATCTTCTAACAAAACATGTTTTTCTGACCTATTTTTTCCCTCCAAGATGCACATAAATGGAAAAGTAAAGTTCCATTTCCCAGCAGTACACAATATCTCTACCATTTACTCCTTTTCACTCTGCTATATAATACCTGTATTGGTAATAAACTGTCTTCATGTAGATATAAAAACTATTACTATCCCTACTGTATCTTTAAGTCTGTTTTCACTTTCTATTTTGTATTATTTTTTCCTCCAATTCTACTACTTACTATTATAATTTGTTATTCTGGTAACAGCCTTGATGATACACATCATTAATAAACAGCTAACATATACAGCTTTATATCTCTATATTGCATGTTATTCCAAAGCAAGTATTTAAGTTGATAATCTACTAATAAATGCAATTCAAGTATTAATATGCAATTATGCCTTTGGCACAAAAATGAGGAATATAACTAACATAGCCCTTCCAATTGGAAACAAACAAAAGCACTGTTTTTAAAAGTTCTCCAAGCCTCCAGGACCTTATTGTTAAAGGTGTGATATTTACAGCATCATGAAGTTAATTTTCTTTAGCATTCTTCCAGTTTTCTGATTATTAACATTGGATTTTTTTTTTTTTTTTCTGAATTTTAGCCTCCTCCCTTACAGTGTCTGAAATTTGCTATTTTTTTGCACTGTCTGAGATTTGCACATTTCTACAGAAACGTATTTCTGTCATTTAACTATGTGAACATGATTTGCTTACTAATGCTTTCCAATTAACAAAGCATTTACTGAGCTTTCACAGTCAATACTCTGTGATGGCAAAACTAGCTCCTGAAGGACTAAAAAGTTGAGACCAAGCCCACTATTCAAGGAAGCCATGAGATAGGGCAAAATGTATAATCACCAGCTGGCTTAGCATTTTTAATATATATTGAAAACAATTTTGTTGCAACTGGCAAGGGAATACTAAGGAAAGCTTAATTCCATTAGAGTCAGCCAATATGAATGTATAATAGGAATGTCTTGCATAACTAAGCTGATAGAACTCTTTGAAGATAATGCTGCTGCGATAGATAAGAGAGTGACGTGGACAGTAGGCATTTTTCAAGAAGAATTTGATAAGGATACATGTCAAAGATAATTGGTTATCATAAGGAAACCTGACACAGAGTATAACAAATTTTAGAGAACTGGAAAGTGTGTATTATCCTAAATTTACCAAAATATTCCTGTTGGCAACCATAAACTATAAGACAAACTTAAAACACACAAACTTAAGATGCTGAAGTAGCACAGCCAACACTGGACAAATGAAAACACTGAAATATAAACATGTGGAAGTGAGTACAGTCATATCCTACTACACTGAAAGATACAGATACTTACTTCCCAACATTTTAAACTTCATGAAAGGCATCCGTACTCTGGACCGTTGTCGTGAATAGGAATAAATCAATTATTTCAGTTTTATGCCAGGGCTTCTAATAAATATGTGGAGGTCTAACACTGACGTTGGCTTCCATTTTTTTTAATTGAAGGCAAGAGGTCACTTGTCTACTGGTAGTTTTATTTATGTCCTGTCCCTCTTTTTTCTTTGCCCCCTTTTCAAGAAGCTGCACTAAGATTATTTTAGCCACCTAGCAGTGGCATTCATTGAGCTATAAAACAACCTCTAAATAAAAGTACAGAAATCTTTAGATGCCTACATATAAACTGGATAAAGTATTAAAAAACAAACAAACAAACAAAAAAAAACAACAAACATGCTAGGCTGACAGTTCTGGTACTGCAGTGTGAGAGATTAGATGGTTTAAGTGCTCTCTGAACTGTGAATAACCAGATTCACAGCTAGTCTATCTCCTTTGAAATCAAGTCCCCAAAATCTTTGAAGCTCCACCGCTGGTCAGCTCATACCTTCATGTTCTCAACATACACATTCCTTTGAGATTTGTGAATCTATCATTGCTCCAGAGCAAATATGTGTATGTAAACCTGCAGGGCCAGTACAGTATTCAGGAAGTGTCATCAACAAATTGTAATTATGGCTTGAATTGCTACATTGCTGTTTATGCCTGACAACTAATAAAAATGCCATTTATTCATAAACATTAGAAAACTAAACATAGCCTTTGTACTTTTGAAGAATATTGAAAAGTTAATAGTTATTGTTGGCTTAAACTCATATGACAAATTTTTTTATCTAACCTCTGAAACTGTTTCATAATGAGCTCTCAATAATGACAGACTCCACTGAATTACTGTCTAGAATATCCATTGACTGACTGAACCCATGATGCTGAAGCAATTGTTTTCCCAGTAGCATCTGTGCTTATACAGCATATGCAGGAATACATCTTTGCTTTGATTTTATTTTAAACCTTATTGTGAATTCTTTTGCCTACTTTCCATATGTCCATATTCTTATAAGAAATATGGAAACATTGAACCTAAGTGCTTATTTTATCTACTGCCCCCATTAATCAGCCCTCTACTACCTGCTTGCAATCTATCTTGTGTACCCTTGTTTTACTTTCACCATAAACATCTTTCTTTATTTGGAGTTGTTTTAAAAAATATTTTATAGCATTGCTATTTTAAAGCTATACTCTGTTTATGCCAATCATTCTAGTCAAATGCTGATAAGATTGGAAGGAAAGATGATGAACATCAGGATTAAAGGTTGTTTACTCTCCATTATTCCCCAGTGGTCTTTTGCTGCCATTTTTGCACCAATAGAGACTAAAAAATGATAAAGGGTGGACCAATAGGGACATGTCTGAAGTGTTGAGAGTGCATGAAAAGCATGAACTCATCTTATGCTTAAAAGTATACTTCATACAGTTTTGCTGGCTTTGACAGTTTTTAACGTTCTTTCAAGTTTCTATCACATGACGGTGTGGTTTTGGGCTCACACATTTGAAGCATCTGCTTTTTAGCAAAATATGCTAAGAAGTCCTGGATAAAAAAACATGTTCAAGCTTCCCACTCTCACAGATAATTCCTTTCTTTTACAGCTAGAATGAGCACTGCTTTTGTTTTCACCGACATTTTTAATCTAGCAAAAGTCCATATATAAAGGAACTAGTGGAAACTATTCACCTGAGATAAAATTAGCTTATCAGGTTGGCGAAACAGTAAGAAAGGTATCAATGTAAAAAAATAAAAAATAAAAATAAAAAGCAAAATGTCAATTACTATTACAGTCTTAAAGCATACTGTATGACAAATTAAAAAGACATGTCTTGTGACAATTAAAACTAAAAGAATCACGTAAAAATATTTCTCACAAAATCAGGAAATTCAGGTCTTATTTTCCAGTCTATCCTTTTGATTGATTCACCTTATTTAACCAAAGTTAAAATGTTTCAGTTAGATGCAACTTATCCCAGAACGAATAAAATGAATTACAGTGTACAGGAAGGAGCCTTAGTATAATATGTCAGTACATCACACCTTTGGGCCTTCAGAATAGAGTTTAGCATTTATTTTGACATGAGAACATTTAACTTCCAGACCTTTAGTATTTCTTTGCATTCAGAGATGGAATCAATGTTTCTCTCGTTGCTCTGTGATTTCATACAACAGACAGACTCACAGTATACATTCCCATGCAAAGGCATGCAATTAGAATTTATATTTTTGTCGATATATTCATAGAATTCATTTCTGATAATTTGATCTAATTCAATCTTTTTAGACATTTGGCTTCATAAAACAGATGTAAATTCATTTTGATGTCATTTTGCAGCACTGATATCAAGATAGATCTGAATCAGGAAGAAAGCTGTTCAGGATGGATGTGAATGAGCCAGAATAAATCTGACATTAATACATGTACAGCTGCACAGTTAAGTACAAAAAAGTATCAAAAATGTATATTTTCCCATTAATTTTTCAGTCAAATAAAGACATACATGAAAAGGACTTATACTCACTGCAGTATCACTGTGACAGAAAAATTATGTTCGGGAAAACAGGATGAACACAATTGTGAACTCTAACTTGTGAAATGCAGTGAAAGAGATAAATTCAATATTAAAATAGACTTATATCCCCCCAGACCAAACTAAAACAATACTTCTGATGGAAGAGAATGCCCCAGCTTCCTTCACTTCTTTTAGAAAGTATTAATAGTGTTATAGGAAAAAATAAACAAACAAACAAACAAAAAACAAATAAATAAAAAGTGCCGCTGATGCATCAGAAATCTTAAAACCTTAGGCCATTTTTTGTTTCCACAGATTTCTGCCTGATAGTAGTCCTATCTTTGCTATTCAACATTGCTGTCAGAGCAGAACACAACCTTTCCTTACACCTGAGTTCAGGACAGGGTTTACATTCAGTGGAACTGCAAACATATGAACAGATTTTTTGTAGTTAAAATTCCACAGCTCAACCTCACATTTCCATTCAGAAAGTTCCACAGAGTGACATGAGTATTTCTATTGTATCAGTTATCAATATTATCGGTCTGTTATACAGTTTCAAATATTTCCACATAACCTTGAGGATTTCCATAACATGGAAGCTGGAGACATTCCATGTCTCTACAACCACTAGGGAGAGACAGGGGTAAACATAAACTAGCTATTACCTCTGCCATCTTAAGCAAAGCATTGAAATTTACCTGGAATAAATATTGACTGTTCTCTATCTTCACCCCATTGTGTAAGTATAGGATAATCTTAAATTCTTCTTCAAAGAATAAGAAATTATTAATCTGTTACAAAGAAGAGTTTCTTATAGGCAGTAATCAAACCCTCTGACATATACACTTTCATAATCACACATCCCAGGATTATGATATAATGGCTTCAAGCCATCCACATATGTGAAGTACTATTCAGCTTTACTCTGATGAAAATGCTGGCAGCTGTTAAAATGCTCACAGAAACCATGCTGGATATTCATCTTTTGCACTATATATGCCTTGTAGAATGACCTGAACTTGTAAATTACAGTATCAAAAACTGTTGGCTGATTTTCATAATAGAAAGTGGAGAAAGAGGTTATTGTGGAGGAGAAAAAAATGTGATTCTAAATAATCTTCCTAGTAAAACATTCATTATGAATAGGTACCAGAAGACAAAAAATCTTCACTCATTTATAGGTATTAATATTCTGTAAATAATGCACTGTAGTTGTCTTCATGCCTTCCTCTGCATATCAGCCTGGATCATGATAGTGATGACTTCCTGGGTCACAAAGCACAGCTGAAGGTTTTTTGCCCTAGATCGTCAACTTCCATGCTTACTTTCATGAGAAAATCGGCACTTAATCCTCTTGCATCAAGATATATTAGGGACTGAAGCACAATGATATAGGCAACTGCTACTACTACTCTAGCAAAGCTACCACGACAATCCAGGTCCTAAATTATTCTGAAATAAAGGAAAAATACTGCAGCAGCCCAAAATTACACAGTATCTGATTTTCAATCTTTCAAGTTATTTGGCTTAGAACAGCACTGAATTCAACTGAGGGACAGGGACCCATTGAACTTGTTTAGAGAGCACGTTGAAAGTGAAGGATTGATTTGACCTCTCTTTGCCGAGGCATAAAGAAGTATGCAAAGCATCAAGTTCTGATTTTTCCTCACATCTCTTTTCTATGTACTCCAGTTTGCTCTTTTTTTTTAATATATATATATATTTTATTTTATTTTTTTATGGGATTATTGTTCCAGGTTTAATTGAAAGAAGAGTGTGAAGACAATACTGATAATTCTATTTCTTATATATTCCTTTGTGTAGGAACTGGGTTTAATTGGGAAGGGTTTGCTAGCAGTGGGCTGCAGGGGTGGCTTCTGAGCAGAGCCCAGCAGCTGCCCCATGTCAGATCAGAGCCAGCTCCAACCAGCTCCAAGAGGGACCTGCTGCTGGCCAGAGCTGAGACAGGGAGTGACATGGGGTGGGCCTCTGGGACAGCAGACTGAAGAAAATGGGGGAAAAAATCTGCTGCACCACAGCTGCTGGGAAAGAAAAGTGAGAAATGTGAGAGAAGCAGCCCTGGAGACTCCAAGGCAGCAGGAGGGCAGGAGGTGCTCCAGGCACGCAGCAGCAGTTCCCCTGCGGCCTGTGGAGAGGCCCCTGGTGGAGCAGGCTGTCCCCCTGCAGCCCATGGGTCCCACATGGAGCAGATCTCCACACTGCAGCCCCCCCATGGGTGGAGGAGCCCCCAGTGGAGCAGATGGATGTGGCCTGAAGGAGGCTGTGGCCCATGGAGAGCCCCCACAGGAGCAGGCCCCGGGCCGGAGCTGCAGCCCATGGAGAGGAGCCCAAGCAGGAGCAGGAGTCTGGGTGGAGCTGCTGCCCATGGGGGACGCGTGCTGGAGCAGTTTGCTCCTGGGGGATGGACCCCGTGGTACAGAGCCATGTGGGAGCAGTTCTTGAAGAGCTGCTGCATATGGGCAGCCCCCGCAGGATCAGTCTGGGAAGGGCGGCATCCCATGGGAGGGACCCCACGTAGAGCAGGGGAAGAGAGTGACCGTGAAGGAACAGTGAAGGAGTGGTGGAGATGAAGCATCAGGGACTGACCGCAGCACCCATTGCCCATTCCCCTGTGCTGCTTGGGGGGAGGAGGTAGAAGAGGGTGGATGAGGGGAAGGTGGTTTTAGTTTGCTTTTAGTTCTCACTGCTCAAGTTTGTTATCAATAGACAATAAATTACACTAATCTCCCTGTGCTGAGTCTATTATTTATTTATTTTTTTTTCCATCATATTTTCTCCCCTTGCCCTTCTGAGGAGAGGGAGTAAGAAAGCAGTATGTTACTTCTTGGCCACTCATCAGTTTCAAACCACCATGGTTTCCTGTGTAATGGAATTTTCTACAGTTTACAAATGAGTAACTCCGTCCCTCTGTTGTACTCCTCTCATTACTATCTGGTAACAGGACAATAAGCAATGGGCAGAAATTGAAATACAGGAAATTCCACTTAAGAAAAAACAAATTACTGTGAAGGTGGCCAAACACCAGCACAAGTTGCCCAGAGAGGTTGTGGAGTCTCCGTCCTTGGAGAGATGCAAAACCTGACTGATATGGGCAGTGTTGTGGTCAACCCAGTCAGGACCCTGCTTAGAGCAGGTGGGGTTTGACTGGACGGTTTCCAGGGATGCCTTCCCACCTCAAAGATTTCTGTGATTCTATGAAATAATTCCACTGTAAACCACCTGCCAAAAATGCACTACCAGCATAAAAGGTGAGATCACAATTGTGTTCCTGTAAGAGAACTGAACATCTACGAGCTCAAAGACACCTCTGACACTGGAGGTTAATATGGCATTTCTAGCCTGATAATCTGCGGCTTTACACTACACCAAAGTTGTTGGTTTTGTTGCGTTCACAAGGGAGCTTTGTGAAGAAAATGTTGCAATGAAACAAAACTTTGCCAGTCTAGGCAATTTCTTTAAATAAAGATGGTAATAATACAGTAAGCTTATATTCACTATTTTATTTTAAAGATCATTCTTAACTGATGACTCAGTCTACTTCTTTCCCTGGCTAATCCTTCTCTTACTGAATGCCACACTGGAGTGAGATAATTGGCCAGTGTTTGAAATAACCCAGTTTTGCACATATAATTCAGAGGTCACTGAATGGTCAGAAAGGTATTTCAGAACTGCTTTATTATTCCATTTGTGGAAGCATGAAATAATAGTGCATAAGCTGTTTTTCCATCAAAATATTTTCCTCCTGCTTCACTACACAGGCTACCTTTGCAGAAGCAGTCTGCCATTTCTTAAGGTCTACCTGTAAGAAGTATGGTTAGCCACAATGCAGTGGATAGAAACCATTCCAAAACTTATTTCTGTCTTTATTCCAGGGAACCAATAATGCTTCACTGCTTCAAAGCAAGAGCAGATTCCTTCTTTTATCTATATCTGGGAACAGATGTCAATGCAATCAAGATGCAGAACTTCTTTCAGATCCATGTCTTCCTTGCCCTTTGGTTCAACTTACAGTGCCAGTCATTCTCCTGTTCACGTGCAACTCACAATAGCTCACAAGAGTGCTGTGTGTGAGGAAGATTCCCCTTCCTTACTTCTTAAATAGCTATAAAATTCAGAAAAGATGTTTGACATTAGTCTTTTAAAATTGATAGGTATGTTCCAGTGTCTGAAACACATAAAATAACAGTATGTTCCCCCAAAATCTGGAAGTCAGTTTAAATCTAAACATTTAACCCCTCTTGCATAAATGAAAGCTATTAAAACACATGTTACTTGCCAGCACGGCTTCACCAAGGGCAAATCGTGCCTGACCAATCTGGTGGCCTTCTATGATGAAGTGACTGCAGCAGTCAACAAGGGATGAGCAACCAATGTCATATACCTGGACTTCTTAAGGTCTTTGATGTGGTCCAACACTGATTGATGAGTGAGATCTGGATTTCAAGGGTGAACTATTTGGTGGATAAAGAATTGGCTGGATGGCTGCAGCCAGAGAGTTGCAATAAACAGTTCTATGTCCAGGTGGAGGCCGGTGACAAGTGGTGTCCCACAGGGGTCCGTCATGGGACCAGTGGGTCCATTTATATCCCAGATGGATATAAATGAGGATATGTGGAGGATAGAGTATATTGTTTTTTTGGCTGGAGCACTTCAGAGGGAGAAGATGATGCTTTGCTATTCCCAGTCTATTCAGCATTTAAACTTTTATTTCTTGAGTGAAATTTTATCTGCTGTGCCTTCTGCCTGGCAAGGGGAGGGACACAAATATTGGAACCAGTCTGCCAGCTTGGATGACTTTCTAAAAAGGAAAGGATTTGCCCTCAGTCTTTTTCTCTACCATCATGCATGTTTATCTACTATCTATCCCTAGTGATCTTGTTGAAACAGAGACAAACAGGCACCTGGGAACGCTTAATGCAGAAGACGGGTCACATGGAGCAAGAGGAGAAGGTAAACTGTTGGCACAACCTGGGAGGGGGGAAAGGGGCAGAATTTGGCAGAGAGAGGTATTGTGCAGTAAGAAAGCCTCCAGTATTTCCAGCTACCAGCAGAACTGTTGGCAAAACTCATGTCAAAGAGTCCTTAAATTACTATCTACATTTCGCTTCCATTCAATCTGATCCAGCTGCAGCTGGGTAAGCCCTGCAGTGTACAAAGGGCAGAAACATTACTAAAACTTGCCATGTGTAAGTCAGAGAGGTACTACCTGTTTAAAGAGGGCAATCAGAGAATAAAGCAAGGCTCATATTGACACCTGATAGAAGAAAGAAAGCATTTGTTTGTTACTCCATTTTGCTATTAGTTGGCTAGATTCACTCTGTTTGCACATTTGGATAAATTCTCAAATAAGCTGCTTTTCTTCCTTAAGTGCTGCCATGCATAGCTTTATTAACTCCGGCTTGGATTTCTTCATAGCACTCTACATCCTACATCCATTGTGAAGTGAAGCTGATGCAATGCAACTGGTAAATAATATATTAATACCAACACATCGACTTGTGTGGGCTGCTGCTAGATTGCACTGAAAGGGTTCATTTTTATATACGGAGTTTTTAGCAACCTCAGCTCCCTTTGAGACTGTCTTTCAGCTACTTCTATTCTATTAGCAACCAGCAAAGGTATCTGACTTTAAGAAAAATCTTTAAACAGGGAATTTTCCATGTAGAATCTCTTTTAAATGTTTTTTTGTTTTCTTCTGTTCCTCTGCGAAACTGTATGAAGTTAAAAGGAACCCTTTAGTCTTCAAAACCTTCACAGAAGGGGGAGAACAAGAACACATGCCAGGTACGGGGAAGAACATCATTATGATTCATTCCTTGGTTGGATAATTCTGTGTGATGATGGAGTTGTGATGAAATTTACGTATTAATTATTTAAGACTGTTTAAAATATAGGTCATGGCTTCTAAACGTCGGAGCAAAATACTCTTCATTAATCTATGCGGAACAAAATAAAGACCGCTAGAGTCATCAGCTGTGCAGTCTGTCCTCAAGCCTAACTTCTACCTCGCCTGTGACTTCCGCTGAGTCACCTCAGGGCTGAAAATTGCAGAGCTGCCTTCGGATGCCACGTTCCCATTCACCTTGATAAGACTTGGGTGTCCAAGGCCTTTGGGATGCCTGAGGAAATTCTGACATCAGTTTGTGACTCACATCATGGCACCCAGCCACCCTCCAGGGTCCGCAGCTGCCTCTACTGCCTGCCTCACACACAGCTCCTGTTGCTCCTCCACTGCCGTCTCCTAGCCCTCCTCAATCCTACGATCACATCTGCTCCACAACTGTGGTTACCTCTTTCCCAAGTCTCCTTTTCTGCACTTCTTAACACCCAGATTCATGCACAATTCAGAACAGCTCTAAAAGTGGTGTCAAGCTCTGTTCTCTGGCAGGCAGGACAAGCCCTGATTCTACTGAATCGTGTAGGAGTTTCTGGTTTAATTCACTGGCTTTAGTGTCAGCTAGAGCAGAATTAGGCCATTTGATACTAAATTCTTAGGATGTGCCTGAATAAAAATAGTACAAATGCTGTGGAATTCAAGCTCTTCATCCATAATATATTCATCTTGAAGTGCACAGCTGCCATGCATATATTTATGTAACTGCTATCCGTAGAAATATTTAAGCATTCAGTTCAACTCTAAAAAAAAATATTTAGAAAAGTTAAGGATGGCTAAGTGGTGAGAGCAAGAAAGGGGAGATAGCCATTAGATAGGTGTGGCTTCAAAAGCAGGAAACTTTTTCATCTGAATCACTGAAGAAATGTACGGAGAGGGACAAGGATGATCAGAGATACGGAATAGGGGGAAGAAATAAGGAAAGCACATCTTTTTAGCCTACAATTAGACATTTTAAGGTGGCAATGATAAGCATCTCTGTAAGAAATGTTATTCACTTTTCACAGTAAATATACTTGAGGCAATCAATAAAACCCTCAAACACCAGGCTTAAACTAAAGACAATGTGATTAAGTTAGAGACCCCATTTCCAGAAGACGTTTCTGAGACCAATATAGTAAACAGGTTAAAAAAAAAAAAAAAAAAAAGTTGGATAAATTTATGAACAATTGATGCACCAGAAGCTTTGAAACATGGCATAATCCACAGCCCAAAAAGATCTGACGCACCAGAAGCCAGATGAGGACCAGAAAGGAAGGCAGCAGCAATCTCTCTGAAACCCCTCTCCTGTGTTCGCCTTCACCATCAGCTACCAAGACCTCAGGTCTCTCCCATCACAGCAGTTGTCACATGCTTGCTCTACCCAGTTCCCAGACTCCAAAGATAAAAAATAATGCAAATAACTTGTTCTACATATGCATTAAGTGAGTACCAAGGGCTGCAGGAACATCTGTGCCTCCCCAATTTGCCCAGCTGCCTGACAGCCATGAAGAACCTCATTACACCTTCATCCACTTTTTCCAGATTTCTGTTTCCTTCCTCTCCAAACTCATCTGTGACCAAGTCTTTAGTGTCACATGGTGTTACAACACAAGCACAGCCGTATTAATCAGCAATATTTTTATTCCGTTGCTTCTCTGGCAGGCTCCTGGCAGTATAGCAACAAACATTCCAGTAATAAATGAGCTTTTAAGTGCAACAGACTTTACTATTCCACTGCTGGCATGTGGTCTCTGATCAAACCTTAACTTATACAACCCCTGTATAGGCAGCAGACCAAGTAGCAATAACACCAACAACACTAATAAACAATATAAGGCATTGATCTGACCTCAGTTTAAGAACACAGGTCAACTCTCTCCCTAACCATACCAAAATCTATTACTTGAGAGCCTCTTTTCCGAAGCTATACCAATACACCGCTGAATTACAGTGCTGTAGGTAACTAGGAGTGTGATGCCCATTAAATCTCCATAAACAATTAACTTTCGCAGCTGAGCTCTACAACAAAACACCCTGCCTGCTGCCATGGGATGCTGCTTCGCTTCATGTAGGTCATTGGTGAGGTAATAGACAGTTCTAACCAGCAACAGCAAAAACGCAGCAGAATCCCAGCACAACACATCCTGTGATAGGTCTTAATAAAAATATAGATCAAGTTTATAGCACACAAAATGAAAAAAAAAGCAATTACCTCACTTTAATGTATTTTAAATGTTTTACAGTACAACGAATTTTACTGCTAAAAATACCCCAACAAAACATACATTCAATGTAAAAAAAATGCCTTAAACTTACCTCTTAGTTTACACTGATTTAATATATTTTTTCTTCTACTTTTCAACTTTCCTTGCATCTTGGGAATATAGTGGTTTTCTCCACCCGCTTCCTTCCTCTCACCTCCTCCCCCTCCAATCTGGCCTCCTTTCCTTCCTTGGAGGTTTTTAAGCTTTAATTTGAGAGTGTAAAGCTGAAAAATATTTGATACAATTTTTTTTTTTAATTAGAGAATTGAGCTCCTCACCATGGTTGAAGCATTTCTGGGAACAGCACCAAAAAGCTTGCAGCTACTGCACTGAGTAGCCACAGCATCTCTTAAAATCATCACTCATTTATTTTTCCCAGACAACTAATGTTTCAGCATTTTACTTACAGACATGACTGCAGTTTAGGAGACTGAGGCTAGAAATGAGTCTCTTTGTTCAGTTTTGGAACATGAAAACCAGATTCCCAAATTCCAGCGTGGGCCCATCTCCAGCTGGAACGGGAGCAAGACTCACCAAGTGGGATTTGACAATGTATGAGCTGAGACTTTGAGTTAGTCACATTTTCAATGAGCTCAAAAGGGTATTTATGATTACATGCTCTAACTGGAGGAGGTGGTTGTCAGTCTGCCTGCAGTGTGCATGTCACCGCAACAGGGAAGGGGAAGTATTTTAGAGCTTGTGTGGGATTGGGCTTGCTGAATGGAGCACTTGGAAAGTCTCCTGTAATTTGGATATTGTTGGGGAAAAAAAAAAAAAAAAAAGGTTAGATATAACGAGCTAGGGCCTCTGCAATGCACATTCACACCAAGGGGTGCTGAAGACACTCTGCATTTCCAGGAGGTAGTGAGCAGCAGCCTACAAGCCTACAACCTATTTTAGGCTTACACTTACTGACGCTAGGTTGTGCTTTACAGCTTCAATGTATTCATTTTTTAATTCTTCATTTAATCTGTAAGAGGTTGTTTTTGCCCAATAAAGAACTTTTTCCTGAAATTATATCAAATTCTTAGCAATGCTGAATAAATCATATTTTGCCTAAATGCCTATGGATTTTTCACTGATGCAGAATGTTTTATTCTTCCTCTCCATTCCTTGCTTACTTGAAGCCATTACATTTCAGTCTTTCTTCCTAAATCAGTCTCCTAAACCACTGATTTTTATTTTCTGTTGCTTGAACAACAGCAAATTGCTCCTGTTGGTGTCAAATTCAGCAATTACTTGTCTGCTCTTTAACAGTATCTCCACATTCTTCCAAAGACAGTATTGCCCTTTGAGGTATTACACTGATCACAGAGTGGTCCTTTGTCAACCAGAAAAAAATGTTTTAGCATATTTTAGTGTGTATGTTTCTCTATACTTAATATGTATTAGCCATATAAAATCAGTTCTGAACTAATTTATCCCAGACACATTAGCTTCTTTCTCTTCCTTCTCAATCTGAATATGATACACTGATAACCCCTCTCGCTCATGTTTCTAATCTCTAAGTATCTTCTATTTTCTGTTTCCTGCTGTTTACATCATCTGCTGACTTCATTAACATGCTGTTCACTTGCTTTCTTTAATACTATTAATGAATCTGTTAAATAAGGTTGAAACAGAGACCAATTGTGATGGTACTGCTTTGGACAATTGGGATGTGTCATCATCCAGGTTTTCTGCAACAAGGCCTACAAGCCCATTTCTCAAAATCATTCCTTGTAATTGCTTTCAATAAGGTAGTGTTTATAGAATTGACTGTTGTTTAATCGTGGCATTACCAAAAAGCTGTTTGGAAAACCTTAGCATGGAAAAGCTGACTGTTTATGTAAGTGCTCTTGGTTAAACCAAGCCTACAGCAAAGTTTGAATTGGGTTAAGAATGGGATTTAAACTGCTGTTTGCTTCAGTTCTCCTTTCTATTTAATCTCTTCACACTCACTGTTTCATACCATAGTTCACCCTTACAGATTTGAAATATTTCAATTAACTCCATGCAATTGATAAAACAATTTAACTTGCTTAAAAGCTGTACAGAAGGATACATGCTAACAAACAATATTAAATGAAGGTAATATTATTTTTTCAATAGACACAGAATATATATGAATGTACAACAGACACAAACATTTCCAAGTACATTTCCAGCGTAACTAAGGGAAGCATGAGAGGTTTCTCTCTGTTAAACAGTAAAAACAGATAAACACAGAGAAGGAAAAGACTGATTTTACCTAACAATCACCAGTGGCCTGCAAACAGACTAACTGGGAATAAATTAGGCTAGAAATGAGAAGGTATATAACAACCATCAGGAACGTGAGGCTCCAGATAAGTCTTCCAATACACGTAGTCAAGGCAACGAAACTAATGTCTTTAATACAAAGCTGGATTGGTTCAGGGAAGGAATTGTCGAGTGGTTGCTCGAAACAGCAGCATTCCCAGCCCTGATCTCACACATGCCTGTCCCTGTCTTCCCATCAGCTCCACAAGCACAGCAGTAAATAACAACAAATCTGGAAACCAAACTTGCTCTGAAATTACTGATTGTTCACAAGTACCTTGTCTTCCTACTGAAAGTCTGAAATTAATACTGCACATCTTTAATGCACCTAAATTGCTTGAAATCTAAAATAGGACAATAAAATTGTTATTCTTCATACTAGGTAGAAGGTAGCAGCTAAAATTTTAAGTGCCAGAATTCTGGCACCTCAAATGTTAATTATCAGTGACTATACAAAGGAAAAAGCTTCACAAGCAAGGGCACTCCTGAAGACAATGGACCTTTGTATTGGCCAAGGTCTTTGCTGAAAACCTCAAGTTCCCTTCTCCTGCCTGTCACAGAGCAGCTGTGTTGAGGTCTGCTGCCTCCCCAGGTGTATCAACACACACCTGGGAAATAGGAAACAATCCAGACTACAAGAACAGACCCTTGCTGTTTGCTCTCTATTCAGCCCCAGAAAGCATGGAAGTCTCTCATGGGTCAGAAAAGATGGAAAATATTTGAATCCAGGTCCCTGGATCTATTTTGGATGTGTTGGAGTGTCAGAGCTGATAGCAGAAGGACAACTGGGCATTTTTGTTCTTGAGACGTTTTGGGTATATAGGTCATTTCATCCTGAGGTTTTCATTTCAGAAAAAAAAAAAAAAAAAATCAGCAGATCCCTTTTTATACATTGAGCACTGGTTTCAATTAAAGAGTATCAAAAGGTTTGCTCATGGATATGTATGAGATTTCATGGACTGAAGAGTTCTTGGTCCTGCTTAGAGCATTCTCCTCTCAGTTTTTAAATCTTATTGGTGGGAGAGGGGCCATCAGTGAAAGGACCTATTTAACCTTTATAGTGTATTATTTACACAGACTACTCAAAGAAAACTAACAGGGCTGTTACTCTAGGTATGATCTCTTTATATGGTTGAATAGTTCTTAGCCTCTTGAAAATACACGATTCATTGTTTTCGATCAGCCTATGATCATAATGATACAAAGAAAAATCACAGTAATTATAGAGCAGTCTTCATAAGAGCTATATTTAATAAGCTATGTTCATCTCTGTTCCAACTCCACTAGCTTCTGTCAAAAGCAAGGATATATTTAACTGTTATGTGCTAGCTTGCATAGCTACAATAATTATTCTTGAGAAAGCAGTAATGCTCTTTGGTCCATTTAGAGGTTAAACCTTGCTCTCTGTGTATGTTAACAAAAATACTGAATAGTTAAAATGAATCAAGAATGCAATAAATGTTCACAGAGTTCAAATAAACCATTCTTTCTGAAATGTCATATAAAAAAGGCTAGATTTTATTTTTCGCTTTTCAGTTTGGCAACAAAAAGGGTAACAAAAGGTAAGCACTTACATATATGCGTATGCATGTACACATACATGTATCTATGTGTGTATACATTCTAGGCTGCTTGTGCCTGTAGCCCAGAAAGCCAAACATATCCTGGGCTGAATCAAAAGCATCATGGCCAGCAGGTCAAGGGGGGAGATTGTCCCCCTCTACCCTGCGTACCCCACCTGGAGTACTGCGTTCAGCTCTGGGGCCCACAGCACAAGGAGGAGATGGAAGTATCAGAAAAAGTCCAGAGGAGGCCAACAAAGATGATCAATAGGCCGGAGCACTTCTCCTATGAAGCCAGACTGAGGGAGTTAGGGTTGTTCAGCCTGGAGAAGAGAAGGCTCCAGGGAGACCTTATAGCAGCCTTCCGGTACCTAAAAGGGACCTACAGGAAAGCTGGGGAGGGACTCTTTGTTGAGGATGGACTGATGATAGGACAAGGGGGAATGGCTTTAAAATAAAAGGGGTTAGGTTTAGATGAGATTTTAAGAGGAAAGTCTTCATTCAGAGGGTGGTGAGGCACCAGCACACGTTGCACGGAGAAGCTGTGGATGCCCCATCCCTGGAGGTGTTCAAGGCCAGGCTGGATGGGGCAGAGTCTAGTGGGAGGTGTTCCTGCCCATGGCAGGTGGGATGGAACCAGGTGATCTTTAAGGTCCCTTCCAACCCAAACCTGCAATTCTATGATTCTATGAAATATATATATAAATATATTGGCTAGAAATACCAACCATTAGCATACCATCAAAGCTCTTTGTTTTTCATTGGATTACTGTAGCATTTAAGAACTAGATTCAACATCAGTAATCCATTAGAAGTTGCAAAAAATGGAAGAAAAAAATACAGTCTTTGTCTAGAGGAGAATACAATCAAAGTATGAGACAGCAGGAGGAGACAGACAGCTGTGTAGCACAAAGAAAAAATGAGAAAAAGAAAGTTTCTCTGAATACATCACAGCACATGAATACATAAGCTGAGCATTAGACATGTTCTGTTGCCATCATCAGGTAGTTTGTGTAAACATATATCAGTTATGAGGCCTCTGCAAATGCTATTTTGAAATGTTTCTGGAAATTTATTTCAATATAATGTGACCCAATAACAAAAACCTCATGTCAGCAGCAAAGTCAGGTGCTATTTTACCTGTTGAATTTAACTGGGGGAAAAAAATCAGACTACACTGCAGTAAGAAGAGGCTGGTTAGTGACTTCAAACTGCTCACTAACATACATCTTCCAGTCTGGCGGCATTTCAGTCTCACTGATTCTTCATAATTAAAAATACCATTTACTTCATAATGTATTTTTAATAAGAAACAGTGTAATTTATTTTGTGGTGCTTTTTTTTTTTTTCCTTGTGCTCCTTGCAAACATATTGTGTTCTGCCACACACGTGTTTACTGGTCACTGTCCTGAAGAGAAGCCATGTGCACACCTGGGAGGAAGAACACAGCTTGGAGAATTAAATGTAAAGAATCATCATGCAATAATTCAAAATTAGGGTTGATATGGATATAGGGGGGAAATTCACATAGAAGTTATGAGAGTTCATTGGGGCTAAACAAAAACTCATGTAATAATATTTAAGGCCATGCCAGAACTCCACACTTGTTGTTAAAAAGCATGGAGTATCCCATCATCTTCCCATCTAGTCTACTGCATACAAGATATCCATCTTCCCCCCCTGCTATCCAATACAGCTCAGAATTATAGTCTTATTAGTCCCAAAATAACATGTGCTATTCTCTAAGACAAAACTTTGAAAGCATACATTGAGTTTATAGGCAGGCTCACTCACAGGCTTCATACGTGTACGTGCATGTATTTGTGAGTGTATGAGACAAGAGCACTGAATCTATTGATTAATTTCTCATTAAAAGGGACGAGAGTGAAGCGTTGGGAAAATTCTGAAGCAACCTTGTATTGTGATATGCAGAAGAATGCGAGCTGCAGTTCATTGGTGTCTCCATAGAAACAAGACATATTGGAGGGTGTAAGACATTGTCAAAGGACTAAAAAAATTCAGCTTCAGCAGAAAACAGAAAAGCACCTAAGGGATTTTTTTTTTTTTTTTAACTGGGAAAACAAAATTAATTATTCATTTCCCATATATGAAACATCCATTTTCTTCGATGAGTTACTTAATATACATCAGGATAAACTTATGGACTGGCTAATCCTATGATTTTCTAATCCATAAAATCTGTAGCAAATGCATGGTTACACTTCTAAGTATAACACCAAAAAGGAATATAAGTAGGCTCTCAATGAATAATTGAAAGCTGTATTCAGTGTGCTGTTAATTCTCGGTACCATTTTCACACTTGCCTTAGACACATTGCTATGCATTGCTCTGAATATCGGCCCATCTGCAGGACCCTGTCATGGTCTCTGCAAAAAGTGTCCCCAGGAAGATGAAAGGCAGTGGGGAGACATTGCCTCAATATGATGCTAAGCTCCAAACCTACTCAGCATTCCTCCTACTTCCAGGCTCACAGCATGCAGCTGCAGTGACTATTTTTAAGATATTGAACCCCCCCCTCCCCCCCCCCCAGTATGGGTTAAAAAAGGCTCATCTCCTTATGCCAGACCTGAAGCTATGGTTTTTCATATGTGACCAAGAGACCTGAGCCAGCTGGTAGCTTCACAAGCCGGGCTGCTTTTCCCTGATTTTCTGCCCAGACCTGGCTGCGGCAGCCTCCGGAACAATCTGCCAGCTGAACTGGCCACACCACCCTTGGCCTCCTCTCCTAAAGATGTTTGTCACCCATGGAGCTGGAGACAACTCTACCTCTGTTACTGCTGAAACTGAAACACCAGAGAAATCAGCTAGCAGTTACCCATCAGGTTGCCCCTGCCCCATTTCCACAGAGGAGTAACAAGGCTGTCAGGTTGCCTCCATTGCCCTAGGCCACAGTTGAAGTATCTTCACTCTACTTGTGCTGCATAATCCAACTGAATTGAACAACAGCCATTAACTTTGGACTGGAGGTTGCAGCATATTTAGGAGCCTTGCAGAGGGTTGCATTGAGAGAGGGCATGGCAGACACCAAAAGACAAAAGGTCCTCCTGAATAATCAGGCCTTGTTCCTGGTGGTACTGCGTGGCACCATGCCATGGCGATGTCCAACCCTCCCACGACAACTAGCTGCTTCGAGGGAGCTTAGTCACAAAGACGAGGATTAAGGAACCGGATGAAACGCATGAGATTTCCCATCTGCAAATGAGAATTAAGGGCTCTAAAATGATGTATCAGTCAGTGGAAAGAAAAAAAAAAAAAGAAGGTTTAAGCTGAAAAGAGTTATTTTGGGGAACTTTGGTGTGCATGTCACATAGCCAAGTTCTGTACACAGCACCCATGTTAGCAGAAATATTCAAATATTCAAAGAACAAAGTGGAGGCTAAGTATTATGTATCTTTTTTTTTTTTTTTTTTTTTTTTTTTAAATCAGTTCTGGCTTTCATCACAAATATCCAGGCATTAGAGCTCTGTCACAGGATGCAGAGTAATTCTCTAGCCCTCTACAAACTTGCATCAGGATGCACTCAAGAACAGACACATGGCTGTAATTAATAAAACATGGCATATTCCACTAAATTCAAAACACAAAAATGGGAGTACAAATGACTCTGGCTTGTGTGTGTCCAGCTGCGCATTTCAACATTTGTGAAAAGTCAAAAATTCTTGCTAATATATGACAGAGAAGTGTGAAGGGAAAGGCACGCACTTACACTACCAGAATATGTACATGTTCTCCAATCCATGCACTAGAGCTGAAAGCACTTTACTTGCTTACAGTCACTTGTCTTTCTCAGACAGGATCACAAGCACATAGCTGCCTGCATAGGGTCATTTTCCAGCTAAATATCCCTGAAAAAGTGAAAATTGATAAGTACACATGCAAAAGGAAAATATTTTAAAAGATCTGGAAGATTAACATCACCTATATTTTCTGAGGATAAAAAATACAAATTACTGGGATTTATTTCTGCTCTTAAAAGGACCAATATAAAGGCCTTGCCAGTGTTTTTTGAGGCTTCTTATAATCACTGATTGTCAATATATCATCCTATGCCTTTGCTTGTATGTGCTGTTCTTCCCCAAATAATCTGTTTTACTGATGTCAGGGCCATTTCTCATGCAAGTAAAACTTACAGAAGGAATAAGAGATATCACCAAAACCATGTTGTTCTGAAGGACTCTGTGCTAGGCTGCACCTTTAAGGAATCTCTTAAACTTTTTTTTTTTCTTCATATAAAGAAACAGGCAAAAGAGCTGTGTGATCTCTAATATTCTAGCTTTACATCCTTCACAGTGGTCACAGCTTTATCCTTCCGTCTTACTCTTAGGCACTGATGTAAAATGAGGAAAGGATATACTAACAGGAAGTTTCTTTTCTCTTTCTTGTACCTCCTACCCATTTTCCAAACAAGTCAATTAAAAAGGGAAATGATTAACACTGTCACTATACATATTACTTACTATTAAAAGTCAGATCAAAGGAACACTAAGAAATGGCACTCAGAAAGGAAAAGTTATGGTGCCATAACACCTGGTACAGTCACTGGTGTCTACATCATGACCATGTATTACTGCAATTCCAGATTAAATTAGATGAAATTGTGATGACATAGCTCATGAGAAAATTAGCTATAGCCTAACCAATAAAGTCTTTATTATCTGTGAAGTACACTTGACACTTATTTTTCCTAAGTATATTTCCTAGTAGCCTATCCAAACCATCTGAATAAATGCTTTATCCATCACAGTTTATAGCTGCTTTCTTCGATATTGGAGATTTATCACATCAAAAGTACATATCTGCACTGTGCACTGATGAAACTGAAGCATGATTCTGACATTAGCAGTATACCTTGTGTTCCCAGTAATGACTCAATTTGTTTAGTCCCATCATGCTTACATGCATATATGAAGACAACTTGCACACTGGAGAAACGAGAAAGGATCATCCCATACACTCTCACTCTCACTAGTTCAGCCAAGAGGCAAATCTATCCCCAAACCTAAATGTTTTGATTTTATATAGCAAACATCAGTGACCCTAATGAGCTGTTTGCTCCCAAGACTATATTAGAGACAATGCTGAGGGAACACAGCTGAATTTTCCTGCTCTCAGTTCTAGGAACAATGAGATCAAAGATATGTGCCAGATCCTCTGTGGTCAGATTCCAGATGCACACGGATCCAAATTTTCCAGAGATCCCAATTATCTGAGTAGCCAAAGCTGTCTGAGTCAGCACAGGATACATGAAGTCGTAGCACAGTTACTGGAGGAAAAATATTGACCACATTGGCTGTCATAGAATTTGGACACACACAGCTATCAGAGGGGGAAAGAAAATTGTGAATAAATTTTATGAAAGATTGTAGACTAACTGCACTGTGTCCATCATTTAGGTCAGTGGTTACGGCTGTAGCATAAGACTGCTAAATAATGGGTTTAATTCCATTGTTTGCCAAGGGCTTCTTAAGAGATATGAGGGAAGTTAAGAGAGCCTTCATTTAATACTTTATAAAGGGATAACAATCTTTCTCCACTTGAGACATGTGCTCAGATGAAGACTGAGGCAGGCTGTTGTAGTATGAAACAGGCTCACATTAGTTTATATATATATATATACACACACAGACATACGTAGGTATGCATATACCCAGTAATGGACCAATGTCAAGGACCACATATAGTAAGTTTGGATAAATGACCCAATTTCATGTGCTTTTCCAAAAATTTGAAAGCAGCAAATCTTATTTAGAAGGGGAGATGATTTTGTAAATATAAACATCTTCACAACATGCTTCTTAAATTCATTGGGGACAGCACAGTGCAATATTCTTCCTTTAGGTATTTTACCTCTTTGGCATATAACATATTGATTGTGAGCATATATAAGTGGGTTCATTTGTGCTTTTGCATTTTGTATTTTTAATGCAAGCTTCTTTGAACGACTTTACTACTTCCCTTAATTAAAATAAAATAAAGCAGAAAAGGGACACATTAATTTTCCTGCCAGAGTTGCATTTAGCCCTGAGCACTCTGAACAAGGCACAGCAATGCACAATATGTTGCATAGTAATTCTGCCTGAGTAAAGCTCCTGATATTGAAGAATAACCATACATCCAAGAGACAGTCAGCCTCAGACACAGACAGATTGACACAGCGTGGTGCAACTTTTTTTGTCCAGAATCTGGAAGTGCCTGCTTGTGAAACTTTGGCAAGAGTAAGTCTGCACCATGTGCATCTCCTTGTAAGTTTAATTGTCTGTATATAAGCTATTAGTCTACCTTCAGGAGTTACTTTTCTTAACGTTCTCCTCCTTCTTTTGCAGCATTCTGGCTAAATGAAGATGACTATATCAGAGAAATTAAAGCCAATCAAAGGTAACTTGAGGATTTTGAGCAAGCCTGAAGCCAGAGCCGATGAGTAAGATAAAAACAATTTTGGCTCCAAACTAGTACTGCTATGTCACAGGCTGAATTGTCAAAGGCAGAGGTTCTCAACAATTTCCTTTGGTGTGGACCACAGCTCTTCAAAGCTAACATGCTCATCTTCTGACATCATTGCACCATAGTGCAGACCTCATTCTCTTGTGTTCCCCATTATTCTATCTTCCTTGTAATAAATACTGGAGTTATGATTGATGAAAGATTTATCTATCTATCTATCTATCTATATCACAGAATCACAGAACCATCTAGGTTGGAAGAGACCTCCAAGATCACCGAGTCCAACCTCTGACTTAACGCTAACAAGTCCTCCACTAAACCATATCACTAAGCTGTACATCTAACCATCTTTTAAAGATCTCCAGGGTTGGTGACCCCACTACTTCCCTGGGCAGCCCATTCCAATGCCTAACAATCCTTTTGGTAAAGAAGTTCTCTCTCTCTCTCTCTCTCTCTCTCTCTATATATATATATATATATGCATCTAATAAAAAGTTGCAGTAAGAAACAGTGTGGTCAATCCTGCTGCAACTTCACAACAAATCTGCAGCAAAATCAGAGATTTCTTAGAATTTGTACACTGATTACTTATCCAGTAACAATAATCAAAAGAATGCTATATAGACAAGTCAGGACACCTACAAAGAAAAGCCATTTACTGAAAATAGGCACAATACATTTCACATCTCCACCTTGCATTTCAGAACCACAGTACAATGAATCACCACATATAGCTGGTTCTTTGGGTGGTGTATCTATCTCTCTGCTAAATAGGATCAACTGTTTGTGGGCTGAGGTTAGGACACAGGGCCACATGCACTGCCCTGACTTGTACAGTGCTGGATGCATGCTGTATTGCCTCGCAGGGTCTGGGTCATGCTGGAGATGAAAAAAACAACAGTACAACATGAATCTCATTGCTTCTTTAGATATATTTTTCCTCATATTGAAAAGTTTTTAAAATAGTTGATCCATGCTATCAAACTTGAGTGATTTTTTTTTTTTTTTTTTAATTTTGTTTTGTTTTGATTTTGGTAAAAAGTACAGGGGAATAATACCTAAAAGAGCATCTTTATGAACTGAAACACTATGAAATCTATCAAAATAGTTATGCAATATTTCACTTCACTAAAAAAATGGGTTTCCTCACCTGGAAATTTTCTGTGACACTTTTAAAAACCCATGCAACAAAATCTCCAAAGACATCAGAATAAAACAGATTAAGTTTTAAAGAAATTCGGGACAACTTTGAAATTTCAGATCAGGGTTCATTTTTCATCCAGGTCTGTCCTACACTGTTTCTCTCTCATGAGAAAAAGGCAGGATGCAACTGCAGAAAAAGCTTATAATACTGAATTTTCTATTTAGTTTGCCTACACATCATTACCTACACATCACTTGTATTACCTAAGACTCTTTAAACTGTTGCTCTGTACTGTGAAAATCACATATATTAAGAACTTTATATTTTAAACATTTCCGAAAAAAGCACTGTACTGGGTGTAGGTGGCAAGGTGCTGGCAGTGGGAGGCTGCAGGGGTGGCCTCTGTGAGAACGAACTGGGAGCTCCAGAACAGCCCCACTGCAGGACACAGCTGAGCCCATCAGCCAAGCTGATGGCACATCTAGGAAAAGGTATTTAAGAAGGGACCAAAAATGATGCATGGGCAATGAGGAGTGGGAGTGTGAGAAACAGCCCTGTGAACATCAAGGTCAGAGGAGAAGGAAGGGGAAGATGTGCTCCAAGCTCCTGGGCAGAGATTCCCCTTCAGATGATGTAAAGCAGGTATTTCCCTCATGCCTTGGTGGATGTGCCCTGAAGGACGTTGCAGCCCATGGAGAGGAGCCCAGGCTGGAGCAGGTTTATCCCAAAAGACTGCACACAGCCTGAGGGAAGGATCTACGCCGGAGCAGGGGAGAAGTGTGAGGAGGAAGGAGAAGCGGAGAGGAGCCATCATGGACCCACCACAGTCCTTAATCTCCTCCTCCCCTGCACATTCTCATTGGGGTGGGAATGAAGGAGCAAAGTTGGGCCTGGGAAGAAGGAGACTCTGGGGAGAAGGTTTTCTTTAATTTGTCCCCATTTCTCTCTATCCAAACCTATTTGTAATCTGCAATAAATTGAATTACTTTTCCCTGAGTCGAGGCTGTTTTGCCTGTAATGGTGAGTGATCTCCCTGCCTTGAGCTCAACCCACAAGCTCTTCCATCTTATTTTCTGCCCCATTCTGTTGAGGTGGGGGAGTGGGAGAGTGGCTGGGTGGGCGGCTGGCAGCTGGTCCAGGTCAGCCCACCACAAGCACTGAAGACAGAAATATACACTGTTCTAGCAATTATGTGCTGCATCACATCAGATACTTTGTTAATTAAATGAAAAGCACTGTTTTAAGTCATCAATACAAACATACTTTAGAATTGTAGAGGCTTGTAATTATAGCTCAGGATTACAGAAGAGGTTAACAGATAAATGTTTATCTATCTTTTTACAACAACATTTCATAAAATTGTTAAATAACTCGGTGGAAAATGCACTGCTCCTGGTTGCTTTCTCCAGACTGAGCACTGTGGAAGCCTTCTGCTGTTGGAGGTTATCTGGCAAGTTTGAATAGCAGTGTAGGGACAGGGATGCCAACACTCTGCCTAGACAACTGATCTTGGCATTGGAAGGGGCACGTTTAACCCCTGCAGTACATCAGAGGCAAGTGAAAGAAAGATACCATGAGCGGAGTAGCTGGGGAATGGACCATTTTCTGGGGATAAGCAATCAAGTCCATGCTAATGCAAAGGGAAATCAAATCAACTCCCCAGACTAAGCCTTAGCTACAGTGATGTAAACTGGAATAATTTAAACTAATGCTGTTGTGATTCAAAAGATAATCTGCTTCATAAGATGCTAAATCACTAACCCCTCCACCAAAATGGATCACAGGTTTCACAAGATTTAAAAGCATGTTCTTATTAATGTTCATGAATCAACGTTGTCTTGCTGAAAATAAGGATATTTCAGCTCTCGATTCAGTTTTATGCTTACTTCTTGAGCAAAAGGCTTACTTTTTCCCTTTCTAAACAGCATATGCTACTTCTTTCTTATTACCACGATACATCTGTCCAACATCTTTTATTCTTGCACTATGCTAAGAAATGTTTTTTTGTTGTTGTTTTTTTTTTTGTTTGTTTGTTTTTCATTTAATGTTGCTACTGTGCTTACCAGTGCATCACCATTTTTGTTTTATTCTTGGTTTAGTAGAGAGAAAAGAAAGCTATACAAAAGTCTCCAGAAAACCTCTCCAGCTGATGCACAACTGTTGCAATTCTGATTTGCCCAGGTCCCTTTTGAGGCCTCCATAAATAAAGTGCATGAGGAAAACCAAGTGAGTTTTAAAGCTTTCCATCAGCATCTTCATTACTATTATGCCTAACCTTGTTTGAATATATGAAAAGCGGATAACAGATTCCCACAGCTTCCTCATTTACTCCCTAACCCCATTAATATGATTGCTAAGAGATTTTTTTTCATAAGTCAGTCAAGGCCAATGTCATAGCTTAAGATGACAATGTGTTGAGCAGAAAGAAGCAAGATCGTATCTTCTAGGTGAATGTCAGGGTACCCTTACATCAGATTTTGCCTAACACCCCAGTGATTTGATGGAGTGGGTCTATAAGCTTTTGCTAAAGAGTAAGCAAAGATCACAATAACATCGTTCTGAAAACAATCTATAGAATACTCAGTCAGGTGCCTGGATCAGACTACCAATTTTGTAGGTTTAGAGGAGCTTCAGTAGATCCTCAGATCCCTTTACATATACTGATTTTATTCCTCTCAGATTCTATACAACTTCTCCCTAAGAGTGTCCTTCATTTGAGGAGAACAGCTGCTAGCAAGGTAATCACAGTGTCCCCTTCTGTGTCTGAAACAGTCACTAGGAATCCTGCTCTCAATTATTTTTCTGTTCATGACACATCACAGCTGCATGAAAAAGACCACTTAAATTTAAGCATGAAAACATTAATTTAAAACGTTTTGTTTGGAGCAATCTCTATGAGCCAATATCCAATACTGTTTTGATCTGTTCACAGATTTCAATGTCTCTGAAAAAATTCCGAGCACGTCAGCTTTGTCTGAATTCCCTTGGAGCAGGGGCACAGGTGCCATACCCACATCTCTGGGAGCTATGCGGTCCCCCAGCCTGCAATTCCATGGAAATCTCATCTTTTCAAAACCAATTGACTACCCCAAATCAGATTCTTAATGGCAAACTACCTGGAAATTCAAGTGCAGCCTCTTTTATTTTCACAGAAATCCATTTGAAGGCAGACAGTTAAACTTACTTGTTATGACCATTTCACATGAGTGAAAATTCTAGAAAGCAAAAAAATATAGTATTTCACCCTTGGGGAATAGTGGGAAAAAAAATGTTTATATTGTATTCTGAAAACCGGTAGTGAAATAAAAAAAAAAAAAAAAGATATTGGTTGATCTCACGATAACTAGCTGCTAATAGTATTTGGAACTGAAATCAATAAAATAGGAATTGTGCCATTAAATTAACATTATGGCAATACTCTTGAATCATAATGTCAGATATCTGGGGTGAATTCCAGGGCTGAATGCTACTTATGCATATCAGCTTTCCTCTTTCATTCTCATGCCCAGTGCAGGAGGACACACATGGTGCCTTTGGGGCTATCTGCTTTTCTCGATGTTTCAACATTAAGATACAAATACATGCAGAATGTATTGAAAAGTTGCATTTAGAAGAACTTCTTTACAATAGTCTTCAATCTACTCAGACCAGTGGCACCATGTCTCATATATTTTCAATTTTCAAACCTTTACTTTTGGAAGCTAATGCAAACCTAGATTATATATTAGGCCTTTAAGCCTGTCCTTGCTTGACTACTCCTAAATCTAAAGAATTGCAAAAATATGGTTGAAGAAGAGGTTGAAAAGTGAGCACAGTAGTGGCCAGGCTCCCTTGGTGTCTTCACTAATTTTCACATGCCAAGTCTCTTTCACTGGACTTCTTCAACCAGACTTCCAGCAAACTGACAGGAGCAAATCAATGGAAAAGCATGCCCTTCTGTGAGGATAATTTCCCCTTCCTCGGCATAGACAGAAACATTTATGGACACCATCAGATGCAATTTCTATCAATTTATGTCGGCAGCACTTCCCAAATATATCAAGTGGCCAACTCCTGTGCATTTATCTCAAAGAAGACAGCCTTCTGCTACCTGGTGAAGAATTACCATCCCTACTTCACAGAGGATTGACTTGCAAAGAAACTGCATGGCTTGTTAACAATCAAAAATGTTTTTTTCAGTACAGTCATATCTCCACCCTCCACTACGTTGCCTGACAAGCTCCTTCTGCTTTTCTTTAATCAGCCATAATGTATACATCCCAGACTTTTTTTTCACCAAATATCCAAGTATTAATTCATTGTTTCATCTGCTATTAATGTCACAAGCAATTAAGTGAAAGAAAAATACCTGAATGAGAGAGATTAACCTGGTAAAGACCTAATATGACTATTTTGTTATTTGTTATTTTTCTGAAAAAAATCATGTATTGCTTTCCCAGGGGCTCAACTTGCAAAGATCAGAAAAAACAGTGTCATTGCATGAAACAGTGAGGACTGAAGTATTTATGAACTGGTTAATTTGGGTCTGGAGGAGGCTGTTAATTATTCATATACAAATTAGGAGTGGAAAATGTATTTATCAATAAGCTTATTCACTTCAGAAGTCCATCCCTATACAACAGTTATTAGTCTAAAACCCATCTCTTACTCACTTGGTTATTAAAAATGTGAACAGTTGCTGAAAGGGCTTATCTGTGGATTGCATGCCCACCTTTAAAACAGTTCGGTGAGGAGCCCAAGCCTGTAGGGTGTATGCAGCCATGGAGCGGGGCATGGAGCAGAGGGAGGGGAGGCACCAGGAAGTTCTTGGCATCCTCCCTGGTTGTCATGGTCCAGGCTACCTGGCAGTACCTCGGAGGAGGCACAAGCTGCTCTGTCTGCTTCTCTAACTGAAAGTGTGTTTGTGTACATGAACATGAGATCCAAGGAGAACAAGAGAGATCAGAAGTGAATCTCAAGATTACATTATATTAAATATATATCTATTCCTTTGCTTACTTGTATCCATAAAGCCTCATGCTCAAATCAGACAGTGAGAGGTTTAATACAAGGCAGTTAGAGTCTTGACAGCTTTGTCCTATCTGGGAATTGTGAGCATGATAAGAAGCAGGCACTCCCTGCACAACCGGCACAGGAGGGATCCATCAAAGCAGAGCTGCAACTAGCTTCAAGGGAGACTGAACACAAAAGGCTGAGTTGATGTGCACAGTCCTGGGAACAGGGGTTTCCTATGTCAGAAAGCATTTCATTTTTCCCACGGGGCCTTATCCTCGAGCCTGCTAAAAACAAGGGGAAGCTCATATTCATTTTCATCTACAATGCACTCACACTGGTGCTGATTTCTCTTATAAGGCAATGCTGCATTACGGGACACAATGCTAATTTTAACACAAATAGATTAAGAACCTTGTAAGTGATTGCCATGAAGCTACACACAGGTTTTCACTGCACCACACTCTGTGGGATGTAATTCCACAACCACCTGTCAGAGCACGGCCGTGGACTTGTGCAGGAGGCCTGCAGAGCACCCAGAAGACTGCACCATGCTACTGCATACCTTAACCAAAAAGTGTCTCAGGGCATCTGACTTCTCTGCCACATTACTTAAAAATCTTTACATTGCGGCGGGTGTGCTGGTGTTGTTAGCTCAACATCCCAAATCTGTTTTTGTCTGTTTCATCAGCCTGCTGAATCCATTTTGACAGCTGCACTGTCAACGCTAAGGAACAGTGCTTGCATTTGCTTCCACCTATAAAAGCGAGGTCATACCCATATGGTGCTTTGTGCCAGGAAGTCCTCATCCTACATTTGAATTATAGGTGCTGTTAGAATGGGAATTATAATCAAGCCACCCTGTTTTGCAGGAATATCAAAGAGAAACACCCTATCAGAACTGACTGCAAAAATCTTGCAGATACTTATCCCCTTGCGGGAGGTTATTAATTGGTTATCCCTTGTATTCCTTTTAGGAATCCAACATCTATATCAGGTAAACTTA
Organism: Anas acuta; assembly: GCF_963932015.1. Taxonomy (NCBI): domain Eukaryota; kingdom Metazoa; phylum Chordata; class Aves; order Anseriformes; family Anatidae; genus Anas; species Anas acuta. The sequence continues at coordinate 97,288,550 of NC_088981.1, forward strand.
TCAAGCTAGTAACTATTTCTTTGGCTGTACATCTGATTTAAGAGGCTCTTACTGGTAGTTGATCTTCCTGCTTGTTCCAGATCTTTTCCTGCACCAGCCTCAAAGGCCCCACGTCGTGCTGATCAACAAGTTATCTGCTGTGCTTGGAAGTGGAACTGTGAAATGGTGCATTCAAAGAAAATGGAATTATGCAAAGGAGAGAAAAAAAGGAAATAAAGATTTTTTAAAGGCCCACTTAGCCTTTCTCTGTGTGCTTTCGAAAAAGCCAGCCACTTCAAAGCCACTGTGGTTTGGAGCGTGGTCCCAGAAAGAGCCGAGTCAGCACAACCGGGGGCACTTTGGGCAGGGACTGGGAAAGAACAAGTGTCTGTGAGCAGGATGTGAACCTCTTCAGATGGCTCTGCTAAAGGAAAAATGAAATAAGCCACAGCTTAAGCTAAAGTAGGGGGGAGATAAATGCTCAGCGGGCTGTTCAGAGCAATAGCACAAATCATCTAATTGTAAGACATAATTTAGGCTTTTATTATGTCTATCAAGAGGTATACAGATTATGTATTTATCAGAAAAATACCATTGACTCCAAATAATCAATAATATCGAGAGTCCCTATGAGATTCAGCTACTTCACCTGCCAGTCTTTTTGACATTACGGTATTATTCCTCTTGCTTTAAGATGTTTTCTTCTTTCAGCTGCTACTAAGCCTGCACAAATGGGAAGGAGCCAAATGATTGCACTGAGGAAACAGTGAGGCTGAATAGATACAAAATGCTGTCAAACACACCGAGTGAACAGAAAAAATATGCCTTTAATTTCTTTTAGTTCTTGCCTATTACTTCTACCAGCAGTTGGGCAGGGGGAGAGGGAAAATAAATCAGACGTGAGAAAGATTGTCGGGATGACAACACCACACTTAAAGAGATACTGATAACATTTACAGGATTAAAAATGCATGAAGAAAGCTGTGTCTAAAAACTAACTCCTGAAGAAATGTGTAGAAGAGCCCCCCAGTTCTGTGCCCTCTCCTATCCTGCTGATGTGAGCAGGGAGGGATGTGAGGCTCAGGGGCGTTTAACTCAGTCCTCGTCTCCAACAGCAGAGAGACACCACAAAAAGGGCTTTCTAAGAACAAGAGCCTCCCAGCAGAAGTCAAATTCCACCAAAAAACAAAACCGCAGCAAGGCCCAGTCCTCAAAGCAATGCTGAGCCCACTGCCCCCTCCAACCCAGCAGCAGATGAACTGCCTCTGCTCGGGTTTGCTTGTCATCACCTACAGGAGGAGCCACAGCAAGGGAGTGACGGTCACTTTGTGCTGAATTAATATCTCATCATGAACACTAGTGTGGCTTTTTGATCCTCTGCTGTGAAAGCAGGGGACTCCACTGAGGTCCTGGTGGCAGGGTGCTAAACTGTACCCCTGGGGAGCCCCCAACCCAGGCGTGCACCAGTGGTGCCACTGCAGGCCTGGTCCTACAGGAACATCTGTCTTGGCCTGCATGGCCTGCCCCTGGCCCTCCTATCCCCGTGGGCAAAGCACACAAGGTCTGGAGGATTTTGTCCTCCCCCTGAGGCAGTGGGAGGCTTCTGCCTGCAAGAACAGCACTTGCATCTGACAAGTGGAAAAGCAGCCTGATATCTTCTGGCCTGTGTTATTAAGTGGTGGGTTGCCCTCATCATGATCCCAGTTAAGCCAGTAAGTATTTTGCCAGCAGCTTCAGCAGAAGCGTGTTCAAGCCCCAGGTACCAAGGATTTGATGGTGGCAGGTCACCTAGAAAATGAACTGAAATTTATAAAGGATAGTGCTGCTCTCGTATCAAGAGACAGAGTGGTAAGGACTGGGAGGACAGACAACACATGACTGTTTTCACGACATGTTACTATACAGATCAGCTGAAACTTGTACCTGGTAACAAACACCTCTCTCAGAAATTGCATTGAAATGTATGATCCTGACAAGATTTTCTGCTTCAGATCTCTTTCTCTCTTTCTGTTGATAGCCAATGGTTACCTTTAAATCTTCGATACAGCAAGTAAAGGTTTCTACCACAAACGCTGTAGTAACATTTATTAATTGCAAACTGTATCTCTCAGGACGTTAATGGTGACTCTGATGCAGCTTCACTTTCCTTCAGCAAAAGAAATCTTCGAATTACTATGTGGTTTTCTCTCTATACCACTAACTGCTCTCCTATGCGGGCTGTCTGACAGTAACAGACTTGTTACCCTATTTGTACCTCGGTAATATGCTGCTAAGAGGAACTAATAGCTTGCTAAGCAGAACGACTTTGCTGCTTTCTGCATACTTTGTTGGTATTCACACTGTCTTGAATTTTTGGGCTTTAATATCAATTTTGTACATGTATCTGTCAAAGACAATTAAATTATATGACAGCCACAATCTGTATTGGACCAATCCATGCAAATCTTTCGTTGTTGCAGGTATGAATATTTTATATTACACAATAAGAAACTAAAAGCCATGCAATTTGATTTAGCCACGGGGTCTCCAGTCAAGGATGTGTGGTTTTGCAAATAATCCAGCCCTCTGCACTGACCTTGAGCCGAATTTTTGAAGAATATATATTTAAAACAAAATATTGCCTGGGGTATTTAGAGAAAATGAAGCTGGCACTGACAGACCCTGTGCCATACTAAACTCATATCAATGAACACAACTTCCCTTTAAAACAAGCTTAAAAAGCCATTTGGTTTTCCTCACAACTATAGAATACTTTACTAGAATTTTATTTTTGATAGCAAGGAATGTGGACCCCTTATTCCTTCCTTTCTGTGCACACTTAACTCCCTTTATATTTGTGTCAGAGACTTCTATTTGATCTCATTTATACTATACTCATAAAACTTGAATGTACATAAGTGCAGCAATTTTTGATTTTCCCTGATGTGCTCCAGCTCAAATTCAAGTCTTTCTCCTCAAAAATAAAATAAAATAAAATAAAAAAATTATCAACTATAAGAACTTATTGCAGTGATCAAGCTTAGAGCATAAAATTAAGTATGTAAGAACAGGAATTCCAAGCATATAGATCCAAAAGTTTTCAGAAAAAATGTCTGAGATTTATAACATATTGGTAATATAAGAATTAAACAAGTAATCCCTATAAGAAAGAATTATGGAACATAACTAATATAAATGTTATCTATGTTTTGCAGTTGTATGACTCCTGGATATATCAATTACAAACTTATTAGATAAAGCAAAAGTGGAACATGGTATGCTCTGTACTACAGTCATTCTTCCTTCTTTATATTTGGTAAATTCAACTAAGAGCTGTATATACTGTTTTAAACAAATTGGGTGGAATGCTTTTATTTATGTCATTCGGCATGCTTACGACTCTAATTATATTGATTATCTTTCCTATTATTTAAAAATTACTTTATTGTTTTTGAAAAGCTGCTGCCAAATCTCTTTTCCTTTAATGGAAAATCATACGGCAGATGCAAAATAGACAGAAAATTATTAATGCAATTAAAAAAATATATATTAAAATAATAGGCGGACTACAAGAAGCAATGACTACACAATCATTTCTTTACATTTATTCTCTACGTGATGCACCCTGCAAACCGCTCAATATTTGAAATTTGATCAGCTAAGCTACCAGCGGTTGTATGCCTGAATTACAGAGCATGTAATTTGGCCTCTATATCCAGTACATGCCACTTTCCTACAGCTTTTGCTTTACATGCATAAATGAAATCTGTGGAAATGTCTTCATTTTTCTAGATCACTTTAAGCGGCATTTGCAGTGAAATAACTTCCACGAAACACATTAAGCAGATCTAATTATGCAGTTCTGAGAAGAAAATAGCCTGTACTCAGTGTTGTTCTTTGGATTTTTTTGACAAAAGCAAAGGATAACGTCTGGCAGAGTCCTACTGTTTGATACACTCATGTGCTGTTGCACCTCCACTTGCCTTCTAGCATTTTAAAATAGGATGTTTCATTCAAAAAAGGATTCTAGTAGTCACAAAAATGACTAACCGCATAGTTCTTATACACCTAGTACATATTGTTTAACTGCTTGTACGTTTCTGGAGACACATTTTAAAGTGCACTGCGCTGGGCACTCGTGATCATGTCGATCACTTGTTGCTAAATTAAAGGGATGTAGGCTGTCTCAAATGACAGGGAAACATGACAGATATGGATCCAGGAACTAATTATCAGCAAATGCGAGAGCTGACAGTAACGCATGCCTGTAAAATTATCACACTGGTAATACAGAAATCAAACCCGAAAACTTCTCAGCAGAAGTGGAAAAGCCACGGTAATTACAACTTGTGAACTGATGACAGTCAGCCTCTACCTTTGTTCTTATTTTATACAGACCTGATTTCTTTTTCCCTTTCTTGGCTCTGTTCCTGAATTAACTTTTAAAAAGCCATCTATCTTACTTGAACATCGGAAGCCGATACTGGCAAATGCAAATGTATTGATTTTATTGATTGACTGATTGATAGGCATATCCAAAACCAGACGGGCTACCCCTCAGAAAGTTTAAGACATGGAAGAAAAAAGAGACAGAGAGAGGGAGAAGGAGACTACTTCCCAAATCCACACATTTCAAGCCATCTGAACACTGTTCACTTGCGGCAAAGTTGCCCAGCTCTAAAGCCAGGGCTGAATGAATCTCACTAAAGGAGACCTAGTAACCCAGTGATCCTTCAGACCTCTGCTTCAGACCGTTGTTTCCTGAAAAAAATCTGGTATCAGATTTTACCCTTTCTGTATGCTTGATGTTAGCTGTCTGAAAGAGTGCATGTTATGTGCATGTGTGTGATCACAGTCCTATTTTAAAGCTCTTCAAAGAATATTTCTGCCTGATACCATTCTTGTCAGCCACATTTCTGTAACATAGAGGTTCCTATCACTGTGCAGCGAATATGTGGGGTTTTTTTACTCTTATCTCATGTAGTGCACTTGATAAGGGGTACTACTGAATCTTCTTCTGCACGCTGCATTACAAAGAAAACTGTCTTTTTGCAAGGCATTTTCTCTCCACTGCTTGCACAGAAAATAAAGGCTCTTGTAACTGTTCAGACCTGACTATGAATTCTCAAATGAAAACTGGAACCCTTCTACTGTATCTGAAGTATAAATCCCCCAAAGATTCTTGCCTCTCAAATCATACTCGCTGTAATAAAGGTTAATATTGGACTGAACTTATCGTATTCTAGCATCACATGTGAAGTTCCAGATCTGTGTGTATGATCTATTTTCTTCTTCATTGTTGAAATTAAAGAATAGGACAAAATACTGTATATATTATTAAAAATAATAGAACAAGAGTATTTTACTTAAAGACAGTTCAAACCTACTGCTTTCATGAGGAGGAAAAAAAAAAAAACATGGTGCAAAGTACCGGGGGGAGGGAAGGGAAGAGCATCTGTTGAAAATTAACTACTTCAACATTAATTAACACATAATTTTCTACCTGATGATATAGTGTTGTAGAAAGTATAAATTGAAGGCACAAGAGTAAGAAATGAGTCATCTTTGACTTACCGTATCAAAGACTATTGCTGTATTGCAGTCAGCATCCAAATACAGAGCATGAAGCTTCTCACAGATCAGAAAAATATGCAATCAAAGAACGAGTCACATTCATTGTAAAAATAAAGGCCAGAGATTAGAGTACGTATCCAAGGGTCTGGTTAGTCACAGCTTTGACTAGCCTGCTACAGAGCTCTGCAAAACAAGTATACTGCAGCAGTGTGGCAAGCATAGGATTGCAATGCATGTCCCATATATTCAAGCATAATAGAAAACATGGTCTGGAGCTTATTCCATGTGGAAGTGGGGTTTGTTTTATGCAGGCTGAAAAAAGAGATATTTTTTTCCCACATAATAGAATTAGAAATGAAGATTTTTCTTGATTATTGTACACAATAATTCCCCAGGATATCAATTACATAAAGCAGGTGCCTCTGTCTCCTGTTTCCCAGATAAATGCCTGTAATCTCATTTCACAAATGATCCTATTTAGACAGGAGCCACCTATTGTGATGATATCATTTGCTCTAGTATCCATAAATGGGCAACTTCCTACTAAACGTCATGACCACTGACGACACAAATCTTTATAATATTGAGTGGGCAGGGTGGTTGATGGGGTCCCATCAATCTACAGCAGCTTCTGCTGATGAGATCTCACGAAACCTGCAGAATCATCTAAAAAGCTGAAAATGAAGAGAAACAGTAAACCTGTCTGGTGGAGCTCATTACAAATAAATAAATAAATACATTTAAAAGGAACTGGAGAGGTAGTAAAGGCAAATAAAGCATAACCACACAGCAGTGGCACCTTTTCAAATGCCTCATGCACTCACAAGGCTACTGGTAGATATGAACAAAATCACTCTCAGTTAAGAAGTGCAGCTGCCAATTTCCTTTTAGCAGATCCTAAGGACTGTACATACTCTTTCCTTGCAACTGCAAAATATACACTGACAGCAAAAAGGACCGATGCTTCAGTGATGCACAAATTAGCCCACTCTTAGGGAATATTTTTAGAATTAGCAACTGCTTGTCACAGTAGCTTGGAATATGAACTCTGTAACAAAATCTCCTCAGACTGTTTGAAATCCAGTCTCCTAGACCGGTTTGCTTCATGCTCTAACTGGGTGGATCATACATGAATTTAATTTCCCAGATCACTGTTTTCATAAGAAAAATCATTCCATTAAATACATGAATTTGGGAAATATTACGATACAATTAGCAGAAATTAATTTCCATCTGCCTGCACATGGAGCTTTGAGGAGATGTTAAGGTGATGCAGGGTTCATTGGCTTCCCCACCCTTTCCCCGAGGGACTCAGTTGCTCCTAGTGGCTAAAGTAAATTGCTGAAGAACCTTGTGTTGAATATTTTTCTTGGCAGAAATTGGCAAGAACTACAAAACAAAGCCCCCAGTTTCAAAGAAACAATATGAGAGCATTTTGCAATGTTATATCTCCACAGATCTTGGTTTATGTAGTCCTGCTTTGAACAGACAGCACAGCATCCAAACAACTCCTTTTTACTACACAGGCATAACATGATCCATCCACGTTACTGTTCGGACAACACTCACTAGAACCCCAGTCAGTCTGGGGATTTGGGGTAGAAAACTTTTAAGTTTAAAAGCACAGAAACTATAACGCCTGTCTGTATGCCTGATGTGGTTCCACCACAACAGGGTCCACTTCTCGAAATCCAGCTTGTCCACCAAGCACAGTGCTTGTAATACATTTCATTCACCTGATAGCATCTTTGGGACAGGGGCCATCTTCTGCTAAATTTCTGTATGATAAATAGAGAGGGTCCCAACTGCAAGCAGTGTAAACGTTAATAATAAAAGCAGTACTGCCACAGTGACTCACATCAGGTCTAGATGGGGTGAAAGGAAAATTTGAGCACAGCATCCATAGCTTCGAGACAAAGCTATGCTGTCAAAACAGAAAAGTCAATGGATTTTCTGAAAACACCCTAAAGAGATGAACTCCTTCCTCAGAGACAAAAATCAATGGAGCAAACTACTTCAGAGGACTAAACAGCAGTTGAGACATGAGCAGGTGCTTTCCTTCTCCCTCCTGACCGTGCTCATCTTCAAGGTAGCACTAGCTGATCTCCCTAGATAGGCTGTCTTGGCAATGCCATAAATGTTGATTTGACTCAGGGGATCATAACCCCTTCATTTCAGTAATGGGTGTAAGTAGAAAAGCACATACTCTGCATGTCCAGATGGCATAAATATTTTCCACGTTTTCATGACAAAAGATAAAGATAACACAAGAAATGGTTAGAAAGTGGAAGCATGTGAGAGTGTAACAGAGATTGATGGTCCAGAAGTTTCTCTCTTGTCTAGATAAAAAATGATGAAATGTGAGTGAGGAGAAAAAAAAGGCAGAAAATAGCTTAAAAGAATATTCATCATTGTTCCATCAAACTCGGTCCTGCCTTGGGAAAAGCCAACTGTCAGATTTTCTTGGTAATGTACAAAGACATATAAGGCTCTTCCAGACCCTACTAGGAAAGCATGAATTTTCTTAAAGCAGTATATTTTTGAGCATCTGAGCTACTCTTCATTAACCTAGTTTTGAGCTTATCAAACATGCAGTAATGAGCAAGAATGGCCTTCCCATACAGAGCAGGATGTTAAACATGGTCCAGTGGAAGATACCCTGATGGTTCTGATCTTTGCTTAAAGACACCTGGACTCTATAGGAATAAAGAGATGGGGACATGATTTCCAAACTGTTCCCATTTGTGTTGGAAGATACAGTGTGACCAGCAGGGCTAGGGAGGTGATCGTCCCCCTGTACTCGGCTCTGGTGAGGCTGCACCTCGAGTACTGTGTTCAGTTTTGGGCCCCTCGCTACAGGAAGGACATCGAGGTGCTTGAGCGGGTCCAAAGAAGGGCGACGAAGCTGGTGAGGGGCCTGGAGAACAAGTCCTACGAGGAGCGGCTGAAGGAGCTGGGCTTGTTCAGCCTGGAGGAGGCTCAGGGGTGACCTTATCGCTCTCTACAGATACCTTAAAGGAGGCTGTAGAGAGGTGGGGGTTGGCCTGTTCTCCCACGTGCCTGGTGACAGGACGAGGGGGAATGGGCTAAAGTTGTGCCAGGGGAGTTTTAGGTTAGATGTTAGGAAGAACTTCTTTACTGAAAGGGTTGTTAGGCACTGGAACAGGCTGCCCAGGGAGGTGGTGGAGTCACCATCCCTGGAAGTCTTCAAAAGACGTTTAGATGTAGAGCTTAGGGATATGGTTTAGTGGGGACTATTAGTGTTAGGTTAGAGGTTGGACTCGATGATCTTGAGGTCTCTTCCAACCTAGAAATTCTGTGATTCTGTGATTCTGTGATACTGTGAGAAAATACTCCAAACATATTCTCATTTTAGGAATGGGCTTAAGGATTATACTGAAAAGAGTCACTTTAGAGAAAGGAAAGTTGCTGAACTGGGTGCAGGGGAAACTGCTGTAAGCCACAACATCCAATGTTAAGCAAGCAACCAGTGGACATGTGGCAAAACTGCAGACCACACAAGATAGTGTTCTGCCACTATGCCTTTGCTTTTCATTTGAGATCATAACAAAAGAATTGAGACCCTAACAAAGAAGTTGGACTACCTTTGAAATTCCTACTTTCCTGCTGTCTTCCTTTTATTAGGCTTATTCTTTTCCAGCACACTTGGAAATGAAATCTCTCCAGACATTTGGGCCAGTCTATCAATCTGCACATACCTGGGCAGAAAATAAGCAGACAGGACTTTGTTTAAAATGTTTAGACCTTGCACTAATGAGAAGTGGGACCCAAGTAATAAAATACCACTGGATTTTCGAAACTCCATTCTGAAAGGGAAGAGACAGCAAGGTGTTACCTTCTCGCATTATCACCATTAGCACCATGCTTCTAAACACCTACTGATATTTTAGTAGATAGTATCTTCAAAGAAGAGACGGAAGAAACTGCTTCAGTTAAATAAGCTTTGTCTGCTTATTTGAGTAGCAAGAAACCCTGCCATCTCCAGTGTCACTGTGGCATATATTACCTAGTGGGAAAACATGGAGATGATCAAAAGTTATACTAAAAAAATTGCAATGCCTTCCTCTTTAAACTGCAGACTACCAACAATCAATGCCAATAAAAAGTGTCTCTTACGTGTCATCCTTTTGCGGACATGGAGTAGGACAACAGTTACTGCAGTTTGTGCAATGCTTGCTTTAATTGTGTTAGTAAGATCTGCCCTTGTTTGTGTCAATTAATGAGGAATATGCAAACTAAGACAAAGAAAAGCCTCATAAGAACTTGCACCTCCACTCATTTCTATGGCAAACAAACAGGAAAATTAAACAAGGCTCTTGGACAAGGAAAGTTTAATCTGCTATCCTTTTCTAATATTTGCAGTCAGGATCAGAAACACTAAAAGCTAAAATGTGAATCCTCCTTCTTATAGCTAGGTCTATTGTGCCTAAAACCTCTTGAGTATTTGAACCTAAGTGACATGGCACATTGGACAGACATTACTACAAGATGCATTGCTGTACCTAAGCAAACATTCTTCCTTAAATCTCTCTGAGATTCATCACTATGGCTTTTCAACAAGGCCACAGAAAACTCCAAAGGGGGATTTCAACCTCTTAAAGCCAAATGCAATTTGGCATAATATAATAACGATGTGAAGAACAATCTATGGGTTTTAATTACTTGTCAAAATCCTATTACCCAACAAAATCTAGAAATACCTATTGTCAATATCAGATCTAAATGAATTCTCAGGAATATCAATCCCAATATGTTGTTGCTTAACAGACAAAATAATCAGAAAAAACCCTCCGTTCATAAGCTCATTTCTATACCACCAGCTGCAGTGCTGGTACCTCAAAGAAAACATGAATGTTCATTTTAATTTCACACTCCATTAGAAATACAGGTGTAAAAAATATCTAGAAAGTGAAAAATGACATTTTCTAATGGGAAAATACATAATTTTAATGTCCATATCAATAATAAAATAATTGAAATCAGAATTATTTAAAATATTTAAGGGGGGCTTTCCTTTCTTTTTCAAAGCCAAGATAGCCCAGTTTTTGATCGATAGGGTAACTACCATACTTTGCATCTATTGACCCTCCTATATAAATCACCATCATTTGGGAGATTGGAAGAAATTGATAAAAATTTCAGTCTGATGCAATTTTCCTTTTGAAACTGCGGTTTACTAAGTCACCGTCTCCTTGGTATAAGTCCCCACTGTTCTGAAACAGAATTGTGTTGAAACATTTATGGCCCAATCATTTGTGCAAAAGGCTGCTTAATGTCTTCTTACAGAGGCCTCAATCCTGTAGAAATCTGGAATGGTCCTAATATTGACTAGCAAAGGTGATCATAAATCTGTGACATGTAAGAAGGTTATTGCAGGTTAGGATGTTAGAAATTATTTGTATTCTTCTGATATCACCTGGGTGGAAGATGCAGCTGTGAGCAGGACTTTTTGTGAAAAATCCCCCAATAAGGGGTGATGCAAGACAATGTTTACATGTCAGTTTCTGCATTTTTTACATTCCTAGTGTTTTTGAGGAGCAAACAGTAGATTTGATGACAAGATTGGAGATGGCACTCTAAGAAGTAAAATTGATAAGATATTGGTAAGCAGCAGAACCTCCAGAACCAAGCTCCTGGTTGAGATCTCACCCCACCATACAGTTTGAAGCCAAAAAGTCCTAGAAACAATGGTGAAAAAGATTTCCTCTGATTACCTCTCTTGAGTTCAATTGTTTTTATGTTATAATAAAGAAAAAAAAACACTGAAAAAAATTTAACACTTATAATACCAGCTGAACAACTTCTTGCAGAGAAAAAGAGGTTCTGAGGTTGTAGCACAAGGAATACAAAGAGTATGACTTGGAGAGCTAGCTTTGTGTAAGAAACCAAGGAGAAAGAATCAGGGAAAAGCAAAAGCAGATAAACAAGGCTTTGAGGAACTGGAATAGAAATGTACGTCCACAGCTGCAGAGCTGAAAGGCTTTCTCAAGGCCCTGAATGGCCAGAGGAGCCTCCTGCCCATGGGTCTCCTGTGGAAGCACCAGCTCTGGGTCATGGCCTGTAGGGTTACACAGCAGGTCATGTGTAAACATGACTTTTCACATCATCCTTACCTCCAGCATGCAAATATGATTACTATGTATGGCTAAGGTTAAACATGTGCTAGAGAACCAGAGTTTGGGCTTTTCAAGTGGCAACATACTGTACGGATTGACATCACGTTCAGGTCCTTGTTCAAGCTGATACACAGTGATCTGAGATGACAAACTTTCTTCTGAAGGTGAAATAAAGTCAAGTTCTGTAACCGCAAAAGTCGCCATGAGACAAAATAGTTGTCTTCTGGCCATATCTCATCGCAGACACTGGCACTAATCCATTTCCAGGCCTCACAGCTCATAAACTCAGAACTATTATGGACTCGATAAAGGCAATCAATACATTAGTTAAGTGAGATGGAATGATTTAGCTCTTAGGAAAAAAAAATATGTAGGGCTCAGTATTTTTGTCCCTGTTTTTGAGCATCTCAGAAGAGCATATTAAACCTCAAGAAAACAGTTCACACAACAATGCCTTGGCACATCCACTTGAAATTGAAATGGGAAAAGAAAGATTTTTAGTTTTGTTTAAATAAACTGAGAGGTCTTCAAAGCAAGGGCTGCTTCTGACTGTTTTACAAAGCCCTCTTGAATGGCTTTTCTTCTGAGGCCCTGCTTCATACTGAATATATGCAATAGCTTGACAAAATGCTGTTTTCATTTCCTATAAATTTGAGAAGTCAAACTTTAAAGTATCTGCATATCACCGGCAAACGTTTCAAAGGCAGAAAAACCTACATTGCTTAAATGAGTTTTCCCCAGTGTCAAACCTAAGCTAGATATAAAAAACATGGTACAATGGTTATGGGAGGAAATTTGGTGCACTGGGTCCCACAATATGCATTAAAAATAACATTCTGATACAAATACCCTTCAATCTTCTGTGTTAACCTGAAGTAATAAAGGTAAACAGCTGTGTATATGACAACATAAAAATAATCAATAGTGTTCACTGACTTCTCACAGTATTTAAGAGGCCTATTTTATCAACGACTCTGCCTTTTCCTTTAGAAAATAAAATGAATTGTTTTAAATGTTTCTTTTGGGGGAAAATATATATTCACAACATGGGATAGGGAAACTACATTTTTGTTATGAAGGAAACTCCAGAATACTTTCATGAAATTATATACAGTATTCAGTATTACAATATTCGACACTGAAATGCATGGTAATTTGACATAATAGCAATTAGATCTTCCACCTCCCCAACCAGCCTACATTGTCATTGCAGGGAACCTTGCTCCCACCCCAAAACAAAGTTTTCAGGATGACCCGTACCACAAATTTTATTTTATTTTTTTATAATCTTGAATAAATTCAGAGGCTTCAGAGGCTTCTAGCATAAGCTGTGACTGTTCAAATGTGCAGTGAAAGAACTGTTTAGCAGGTCTACTAAAAATAGTAAAGTTATTTCTGACACAGCAAACAAAATAGAAGAAATATGCTTTCAATAGACTATTCCTATTAAGTTTCACATTTATTGCAGAAAGACAATGGACTCAAGGCTACTTATTAACAGTGGTTAGGAACAAGAGGTAAAATCCTCTAGCAACAGCTCAGGAAAGCATATTACCATACAACTGTCCACCTTAAGTCTTCCTTAAGCGTGGCTGAGGGCCAGGGAACAATACGACAAAAAAGCAGGTATAGATTATTTAACCCTGCCAGGACGCAAAGGAAAAGCATCTGCAATAACATTAATATTCGCAGCGGCAACCTTTGACGCTTTCATAATTCAGGTGTGACCTCAGTGAGGAGCTTGGCAGAAGACCACTGTGTTTCTGTGGCTGTAGCTCTTTATGTAAAGGACAATGACCCCCCTGCATCAACCCTTCATTGTAATTGCCCAATAAGACCCTACAAATGTTTGATAACTAGGATTTTGCAGACTAGAACTGAAGCACACTGGCAAAGCTTCTATGTGTAGAAGTCACTATGGTTACTGCCTACACTTGCTTTGCCTCCAATAAAATCTTTCATTTCCATAAGCATTAAAATTCACCAAATGCACCAAAATTATTCAGACAGGAGAAAAAAAAATCTTTGGTTTATCAGCCTTTTAGCTGTGCTGCTTTTACCTTTTTAAGCTGAGACCCTTAGCTGAAGCACATTATTACACATCTGGGTATGGGGACAATTACTGCAGCAGAAACCTTGCGGTGGGAATGCTTCATTAGGCAGCAGCTTCAGCAGCGTGTGCGGAGTAGCTCGCTGCTCCTGGCCAGTGCAACGCTGAAACCCAGAAAATGCTACAGCGGGTGCCAGATGAGAAGCATTAGCTGGGGACCAAGCCAGCCAAATTCAGAGGAATACACTTAGCATTGTTGTAAATCTTTCTGTTTCTAAGAAAATTAAAAGTTGGTCTTCCCTGATTAGATTCCCTGTCTGATGGAATAAAAAATAGCTACACGTAAAACAATTTTTTTTTTTTTTGGTTTTGCTTTATTTTATAGCAATCAGCATGCTTCTTCCTATCAAGTGTTCTTACATAAATACCAAGCTGGCTAAGCCTTGCATTTCCTGAATTTATTGTTATTTGGTATACCATAAAGCCATTAAACCCCATTTCCTACTTCTATTCTTTTACTGCTGGTAGCTTCCTACTCAAGTTCCTCCCGGCATACTAGGAGATTTTGCTCACTGCTATTGTCTGTTACTCTGCAAAGCTGCCTGAAGCACCGTCCCCACTCCTGCTACACCCAGGTAACTCATTCCTCTTCTCTTCCCCTCAATACCTCCTCACAGCTAGTTGCCTTTAGTCACCAGGTGACTCGTCTGGCAGAGGTGGATCAATGCACTCTTTATCAGTTCAGCTATTTCCCTTCATTTCCCCTCTATCTCATTTCGCTGATGATCACTTTAGGTGAAAGCTCTTAATATTACTCTTCATATCCTCAATGAGGTCCTCTGCGAAGGTCTCATTGTGAACCTTTCCCTCTTTTACAGGAAGCACAGAGTGCTCACTGGCAACAGAAAATTCAGGCAGAATGCTTGAAATCATCAGCAGGAACTGCACCGGACTATAGCTCTGGTTCATACAGGATCTACAATCCCTAACAACACCCAATTACACTTAATTTCTTCTAGCTCTGCCAGCCACAAATACTGAGACAACACTACCTCAGACAGCCACAAACAGAGCTTTCCTATAATCACACACTCTCTTACAAGGTGGATATGCAAAACGCAATTGATGTTGAGTTTTGAGCAGGTAGGGTGTACTCAGATCAGATTTCTTCCTCACAGGGTGGTGAGGCACTGGCACAGGTTGCCCAGAGAAGCTGTGGATGCCCCATCCCTGGAGGTGCTCAAGGCCAAGCTGGATGGGGCTTTGAGCAACCTGGTCTGGTGGGAGGTGTTCCTGGCTGAACTGGTTGATCTTTAAGGTCCCTTCCAACCCAAACCACTCTATGATTCTATGATTCTATTTCCAACCTGTAAGAAACAAGAATACTGTCTGTCATACCATTACTTTCTTATTCCAATAGAAAAACAAAAACTTTTCCTGTAATCCCTTGGTTTCAGAATAAAAGACGATGCATTAGGTGTCACATGAAACAACAAACCACCAGTGGTCACCTTTTCATAATTTCCATTCATTGCATACATAATTCATACATTAAAGCAGGAGGAAGGTACTTCCTGGAAAATCATAGAGCTCAGCTGCTAGTTTAAAAGAGTTTAATCTATGGTCTGAAATCTCTAGTCTCCAAGGACAAAGATGTCACAACTACTTTATGCCTTCAGTAGAAGTCATCAGTATCTACCTAAGTAATAGAAACTGGTTTGAATGATATTGAAGAAAATTGTTGTAATAATAATGAGAATGTGAAAAATGCTTTCCTTCTGATGAAGTCTTACTAAATAAGTGGACTTGTGTCCAGGCTTCAGCAAAAATAGAATAGCAGTTTAGTGGGAGTTTACAAAAGCTGTGTAATTGTGGAAGGAGAGTTTCCCAAAAGGCTTATACTTATTAGTAGAGTGCTGCTCTGACTTTTAAGCTGTTTTCTGTTATTATTGCCTGCATACTTGTGCTACCAGCTTCTTTCCTGGGAGAAATGACAAAAAAAAAACCATAAAGTGACCTCTGCATACTACCCATTAAGTACGTCACATCATGCTACTTAAAATGTTACAGGCTGGCTGGCACATAAGCACATTTTCTTCTCTTCAGAAACACACATACCCAGCACAATGAAAATTCACAGCCCTGGCTGTTTGGGAACCTAAGTGGTCAGCCCTAAAAATGGCTTAATATAGGGGTTCGGCTACAACATTACTAGATAGGGACCAGAAATGACAGAATATCCTACTCCATGAACAAGCTAAACTATAATAAGACAATATTTAAGGCAAATACAGACCTTGTTCAGATTAATTCAATCCAATATAGCAATGAAATGTCCTATAAAGCTGTGAGCTATGCTTTAGAAAGCATTCCAAGTGAAGTTATAAGCACACAGAAGATATGCCCTCACTTTACCTAAAGCACAGGCAAATACAGTGCCCATTCACAATCACAGCAATTGAGTACATAGTACAAAGAAAATACAGCTATTAAAAAGACATTATCATACAGTACACAGCTGGCAGCTAGATTTAAGTAGACAGTGAGGATGCTGAGGAAATGGCAGCTTTTGTGGGCCTGGAAGATGCTACGAGACAAAGTGACCTGCAAGAAGTGAACAAGGAGAGGGGAGAACAGGAAGCCTGAGAGAAAACAGCTAGGGGTGGGAGCTGGGATAAAAGGCTTTGCTATTAGCAGAGAAATCTGTCCTACAGCCTGCTCTACCATACCCATATCCATATGAGAGGAAGAGGGAAGTCTGCAATTGCTCTCCCATGTCACGCTTGAGCAGGGCATCCGCTGGCAACAGGGCTCTGCCACCCAGCCCTCCAGAAGAAAGATTTCATCTTTAATCCTCACGCTTAGAGTCAACTCCGTTATAACACAAGGGCACAGCTCCATCTAGAGGGCAACTATTCCCTCCGCTGTTCTAATGGCATAATTGCATTTCTAATGTCTTTTATTTATCCACAGGTCAGCGCATACTCCCAACAGCACTCCAAGCGCTGCTCCTTTGGCAGCAGTCTCCAGCGGGAACACACAGGCTAACCTCAAACCTCAGCTGCCTCACCTTCTGCAAAGTCTGAGCAGCCAAAAATAAAACCCAGCTTTCCCTGAAACCCACCTCTTCGTTTGAGTGGTCTCCAATACTGAGCCTGCTACCGCGATTTTGCAGCATCCATAAAATGCCAGAGGTTGAAGGCTACTCCCACCCTGGGGAACTGCATGGGGCCCGAAGGCAAAAGGCTTGTGAACTCCTTACCACTTGTGTCCCTGAAGAAATAGGCAGCCAACCTATTTCTCATTAGTATATTCATAAAGACATCTATATTCAGTAGCAAACTGAGCATCAGTAGTTAATATCAAGATAAAGAAATGTTTTAAAATGCTGAGATTATCGAAGAGGATGTTTATAATCCTTTCTGTTGCAAAGACTTTCATTAATAACAAAGAACAATTCTCTTTTTTTCTATCAATCAGTTAACAAATATCTCCAGGAACACACATGGAGACTTTTAAGGAGGCTGACAATCCTGAGAGCATTAAATCCCACTCTTCAAAAAAGCTAATATGGAAGTTTAACTTCATCCTCTTCATTGCCATGATGTGGGCTGTGTTCCAGGCTATTCTCACCGTGGAGCTTTTCTTCTGCACTGATCAGGACTTACAAAGCCCTTGAGTAGATGTCTCTGAACACCCCTTTCTCCCTGTTGCAGGCCCCAACCTGTACCACCGTGTAATTTTAAAAGCTTAACCCCATAGTAACTTGCTATACTACTTTAAGGGCTTATTTCAGTAGCCAACCAGTTATATCAATATTCTTCTTCACTGTTTTGCAGGCATACAGGATATGTATCACCAAATACGCACCTTTTATAAATCAATATATTTAGATTCAGGCAAGCTGCGTATCTGAGCAACAGAACAGCGAGATTGTTGTCCATGCATTAAATTTCCTCTGATTACTCATTTATTATACAATAGTGTTCTAAATTTTACCCATCACTTCCTTCTTGTGTTTGTTAGTGAGAAAGAAAATTTCAACTCAGGCAAGTTTTCTTTTTTGATAACAGCATATTCTGTAAGCTAGGTATAAGCAGTTGCTGTGAACCAATTTAAGATTAAAACTGCTGAGCTCATGACTGTGTGCAAGACATGCTTGGGAGAAAAATAAGAAAAAATTTAAAAAAAGAGAGAAAAAGAAAAAAAAAAAAAACAAATACACATGACTGCTCCTTCTCCTGTAAAGTTTATTCACACTACTGGCTACTCTTTTCTTATATTTTTAAGGAGTTCAGATTTTAGAAACCATCACTTAAAACAAATCTAGCGAACTACACAGTCATTTCTTCCCTGACTTCTTCCTACCTTAGGAATTCTGATACAGTTCACTGTTTCTCAAAACAAAATTAGTTGCAGTGATGAGTCACATTTTTATGGTAGCAAGGAATATAAGATGTATGGCTTTTTGTGTATCAAATGTAGATTGGTGCATCTGAAGATTTATAAGGTCTTTTCTAACAAAAGTTCAAGATCATGGATGAAGAGCAGAGTCAATGGTGGCAAAGAAATTTCAGTCACCCAGTGGACTCAGATGGTTATGTAAATACTACATATTACTCAATGGCACTGAATCTGTATAAACACCTATGGCAAGAGATGGGTATCAATCCCATGGAAACACCAGAGTGGACCTCCAAGCAGCTATACTGAGCATCAGTCATTTTCACTCAAAAACATTCCCACCTTGCCATACAGTGATAGAATCACTAAGGTTGGAAAAGACCTCCAAGATCATCTGGTCAACCCATCACCCTACTACCAATGTCATCCACTAAACCATGTCCAACCTTTCCTTAAATACCCCCAGGGACAGTGACTCCACCACCTCCCTGAGCAACCCATTCCATTGTCTGACTACTCCTTCCGAGAAGAAATGTTTCCGAATTTCCAACCTGAACCTCCCCTGGCACAAGTTGAGGCCATTCCCTCTAGTCCTATCACTGGTTATCTGTGAGAAGAGGCCAACCCCCAGCTCCCCACACCTTCCTTTCAGGTAGCTGTAGAGAGCAATGAGGTCTCCCCTGAGCCTCCTCTTCTCCAGACTAAACAAACCCAGTTCCCTCATAGGACTCATGTTCCATCTCAGCTTCATCCCTTGGCTTCAGGCCCAGACCAAGCCAGTGCTCAGGCAAGTCCTGCCTCTTTGCAGCCTCCGTCAGAGCTGCACTGAAAGTAGTGTCTCCAAACTCAGTGGGATAGATGGCCACAGAGGTGGCACCACCTCACAAACACATCTCACCGCCCCAGCCTTTACATGCGTGGTCCAAAACTGAAGAAGATGCAGGTGAGAGATAGACAGCAAAGTTTGTTTTTTGCAGTCTCTTTGCAGTCTCTTTGTTAAAACCTGAATTAATCTAGTTGGATAAAAGAGAAGAACAGCTTAGGTCAAGGTACAGTGAAAGGTGAATAAAATACAGAGGGCTCAAAAAGATGGATAAGATGATCTACTATGGTACTTATCTAAAGAAGTGGTATAGGGTAGAGATCATTTACATAAATGTTACCTGGCCCTCTCTGTGTGTCAGGAACATACACAACACACAAAATCCTGCCCTTTCTTTGATATTTAGAATGGTTTATCCCTTTCTTGTTCTACCTGAAAATGGTTGAATATATGAGCAGTGACTTCCGCAGACCGAATTACAGAGGTATAGAGTGTAATGCTAAAACTTCAAATGTCAAAAATGAAACAAGACTGAGACTATTTCAGTCATTGTAGATCAGTGTTCTTGGTCTAAATTAGTCAGCTGCCTGTTATGCAAGATCATCCTTCTTGCTAGTCATTCTCACAGGGTATTTACAGAACACTACATGGGAACTGGTGAGAATCTCAGTGAAGGTACCACCAGGAGGAGGCTACTTAAAAAAGAACATACTGCATGCATTTCCAGGCAGACATTTAAATAGACATTTCTAAAAAGTATTTGCTTTTTCATATGCTATCCCATACACACACACATATATGTAAATATACACATGCACAAACCGTATTTGCATGTCATTGCATGTAATATGGGAAGAAAGAAATATGTAAATATGTTTTAAAAACTATTTCTAAGGCTTGAAATATTTCTGATACTTTTGGATAGCATACACTTATTTGGAAGTAGTTTTCTAAATGCAGCCTTCGGAGAAGAGTATTTCACAAATCAAACTGATTCACTCAGAGCACATTTTGCCAAGATAACATTTACTGGAGTAGGGGGAAGAGGGAAGAGAGAAATCAGGGAAATTTGTTTTTATATCAACCCAGTGGAGTCATATCTTTCCTTTTCTGGATGTTTGATTCAATGTCCTGAACAAGTTGTAAACCATCTCATTAAAAAGATCACAACCAAATGCACACAGAATATTTTAGCACAACAATCTGTTGCACTTTTACTGTCTTTCTACCTTGCTTTCTGATATATCTACCCTAGCTGTCTGGGGTCTAGGTACAATTTCATCTGTATAGGATAATTTCTACCTGCTTAACACATGCTGAAAAAATCCTTTTTTGGGGAAAACTTAAGAAATGAAGCGAACATGAACTTGACTAGTCAGAAAAATCTCTCCAAATAGCCTTTAGCTGTTTGTATCATACAACAGCACTGTTCTCTGTGGAGTTATCTCAATTACTCTTCTATCAATACACTTACAAAGAAGCCAGGGAAGAGGAGACCAGTAACATTTCAGTTTGCCATCATTATTTTTACTGTATGTTTTCATTTTTTTTTTCTTAAGATGTATAGTACATGAATTAAAACTAGTTTAATTCATATTATTTACACAGAATACAATCTGATCTGCACTGATTCAGGGTCTGTAGTATCTTACTTTCTAATTCATGGAATAGGAAATTAGGATTGCCGAACCAAGCCAAGAGGTAGGCTACTTTTGTTTGATAAATAGAAGTATTTTTCAATAGCACTTGACCAGAAATGCAGGAGTTTCAGCAAAGCCCGCCAAACTCCAAATGGACTGTCTGATGATTTGGCACAACTTGAGATAACACTGAAAGCAAGTATGGCCAAATTAGTACTTGCATTCAGTTAAAATGAAATGGACTATAATATAAATAGATCAAAATTGGGCCCAGATCCTGCAATTCACTATGCAGGCAGATTGTCAAATGCAGAATCAGCACTATGGTGAGCTGAAAGCTAATGAAGGAAAGCTCTAAAAAAAAAAAAAAAAAAAAAAAAAAAAAAAAAAGGGAAGAAAGAATTGCTAGAAGAAAACAAAACTCTTCAAATCCTGCATGTAACTAATATTTGCTAAATACCACAGACATTAACAAACTCTTTAAGAGCAATTATTTCCAGCCCGTAAGCAATTCCTTTACTCAATGTAGTGAAAGGAATTTCATGCAACAGTGTGTCAAGCTGTTTTGGAAAAAGCTCCAATATAACCCTGACCACTATACCCACAGCAAAGCAAGTGTTTTAATAAGTATTAACCGGTCCAAGTAGCAGTGCACTTCCTGAGCAAAATCCAGGTGACAAGAGATTTTTGAAGGAGACTAAGGATAAGAGAGGAGTGAAAGGTTAAACATACAAATCAGAGAAAGAAAGGAGTCTGTAAATGCTGGGCTTTTTTTTGAGAATTACAGCCTACAATGCAGTTCCTCTGCTTCGTTTTTGCCCTAAATTAAGAAAACAAATGGAGCAGTTTGGTACTATGAAAGACGCAGTTTTATAGATAAATCTATTACACTAAGACGACAGGTTGCATCACGTTATATAAATCAAATCTTTTACTGTGACTCAAGGATCTGCTAGGAAAGTCAGAAATTCGGTTGAAAGAGATGCTCTGAAAAATCGGCAAACCTGAACATCAAGGAGAAAAAAATGAAACAGAGAAAACAGAACATGTTTCTAGACGTTTTACAGAGAAAAAATATATACAAATAATAAAGGAACAACAACAACAATAACAAAAAGCCTTACCATGTTTGCACAACTGTGTGTCTGTAGCCCATGCTATAAATGTGGATCCCTTCTATTCCCATCATCTCAGCCCCTCTAGTGGCCAGTACCTGAAGATCTTGCCTTCAGGAGGGACAAGATCTATCAGTATGTACCATTTGCTGCTGCTCTGGTATCTTGTCAAAGATTTTTTTACTTAATTGTGTAATTTTTTTCAGGAGATATAACTTGTCACCTTTTATTAGCATTTTTGTCAGTGCTGCTGCTACGTGCATACATTTAATTGCTAAGCAACAAAGAGTAAGCTCTCACAGCACATTCAATTACTGCACTCCCTTTGCCATGCATTGTTACTGGTGCACTTACATAATCTGAAATACAAAAAAAAAAAAAAAAAAGTTGAAAATATTTATTTCTGTTTCCATAGCATCTAGAAGCCACAATCTGGAAACAGACTCCACCGTGCTAGCCACCAGGCTGGAAGCTAGCAAGGGAAGCTGAGAGCACATGAACTGATGCAAAGTGGAGGAAAGTTAAAAGTGAATCTGAGTTTCAGCATTTGCATAGATGAATAGGCTAAAGCACTCAGAGGAGACTGTCCACCTACAGCTAGACAGCAGATGTGTTCAGACATCGGGGAACTATCCCTCTGGCTAAAATTCCTTAAATATTCAAGGCATTTGTAAGCATGGTGGTCTCAACGTGCAGATCAATATCGTTGTAAAGGCTTATCAGTTTGGAAGAAGAGACACATCTGCACTGTACCATAAAATGATCTCTTCTCTCTTCTCACTTCAAGGTGAAGAAGAAAAAAACAGGGCAGACACTATTTCCTCACCCAAAAATGTACTTCCCCATCTATCTTTCCCACTCAAATGTACATTTGGCCCTAAAATTGAAGGATGCCATCTCAGAAACCTGTGCCTAGCATGAACCTGGATTATTTGGTTTTATCATAAGAAAAGATTGCAATTCTGTCATTTATTGAAGAACAGATAAGTTTGTAAAAGAATTATTTTTTTTTCCTCCTGAAATGTGAAAGGCAAGTGCTCCATGCTTGCCATTGGCATCATTACTAGCCATTATACCCATAACAGTCAGAATTGCATTTCTAAATAAAGAGTGCTTTATCTGCAATATTCAGTGGGAAGAGCAGCTTAGAAAATGAAGCCATTACTGTTTGGGTGTATGAATTTGCACAACCACATATAACTATTTTTATTTCTGCAGTGAGATGGGAATTTAGGCACTTGGCCTGACTCTCACTGTGTCCCTTTGACATCTCCCACATAGTGCAAACTGCAAACTGCCTACAGTGAACCAGCTGAGAAGACCTGCTAGAATCACCCCAAGCTCATATTTCAGGATATTAAACATCAAGTATAATAGCATGGATAATTTAAAAAATGCATCTGACCTATTTGTCCCAAGGATCAAGAGGAGTGTTAGGAAAATAGGCAGTTGCTATTAAATCATGGCCTTTCAGTACTTGAAGGTGTCTGATAAGGAAGATGGAGACTTTTTACCAGGGCCTGCAGTGACAGGACAAGGGATAATGGCTTCAAACTGAAAGAGGGTAGATTTAGACTGGACATAAGGAAGAATTTTTATTTTTTTTTTTATGATGAGGGTGGTGAGGCACTGGCACAGGTTGCCCACAGAAGCTGTGGATGCCCTATCCCTGGAAGTGTTCAAGGCCAGGTTTGATGAGGCTTTGAGCAACCTGGTTTGGTGAGAGGTGTCCTTGCTCATGGCAGGGAGTTGGAATTAGATAACCTGTAAGGTCCCTTCTAACTCAAACCATTCTGTGATTCTATGTACACAGTCCTGTTGAACAGTACCAATACTTACTTGGGGTTCCAACATTTTAATGTAAGCCCTTCCAATTAATACTTTCAGAGAAAAAAAAAATAAAAAAATCCCACCCCAGCATAGTAACTCATATTTGGTAAGGAACTATCGGAAGGAAGAGTTACAAAGAAATTTAACTTCTCCAGCACACAGTGAGTCTTCTCTCATTTGGAGGGACAGAGACAAGGTCTGTGGTTGTGTCCTATGTGCACTGCCCTGCATACTCCCATGGGAAGACCAAACAGCATTCTTCTAAACGAAACGCTGCAGGAGCCCACAAAGAACATTATCAAATTCCTAAACTAATTAATTAAAGCGGTACTTAATCATACAAAGTGCTTTTGCATTAAGCTACTCAAAACATTAATTATTTAACTCCTAAAGTATCTGTGTGAATATATTATTTTGATTATTATTTCATAAGAGGGGCGATGGATGCTCAGAGAGGCCACATATTTCCAAGAACCCTGGAAGTCAAGTTCTGTAGTCTCTTGACCCAAGACAGATGCCAGGTGGGAGACGTAGTTTCTGATTTCTGGGTGACTTTGAATGATTTCTGTACCCAAGGTAGCAAAGTTGGTTGACAAGACAGAAATTCTGAAAGCCCTCTCAATCTGGTAAATTAATGGCATACTATACTCCATGTGCTGATAACAGTAAGGACTTGATCTTTTTCTCACCGTTTAATCTCTGAGCATTCAAAAACTACTAAATGCATAGGCATGTTTCTGTATTTCCTAAAACAAAATTCCCTTCTGAATTCTCACATTTAACATTAATAGTTTCTACTGTTCAGCTCAAGACAGCAGTTTGTTCGATGGAATTTTCCCAAGGCGTTGGCCTAAACACCAGGCACACCTGGGCCCAGCATCAGGAATTCAGTGACAATCTTACAAAACTTTCAGGGTCTGTCTCTTAGTGATGACTGCAATGTCACCGTGGAGCATTCAGTGCATTATGTATCCTCTGAATGTGGATTCCTGTGACAGCACGGACAATATAGCCAATAGGGAGGAAAAATAAAGGTTACATACAACCATTCCAATCACACACTACAGCGCAGAGTTCTGATAAATATTTTGTTATTCCCACATTTTTATAATTGCCTTTTCATGCCTTCAGAGGAGAATTTTAGCTATAATCTGTTGGCTTGTAGGAGCTGAAGAGGCAATCATACAAGTTAAGTGTTGGTTATAATTGCTAAAGACCACAGGGCGATGCCCCGGTCCAAAGGCGTGGGCTGCAGGCATACGTGTATCCGCAATGCAGCAGTTCTGAGCAGAGCTAATGGGATTTGGGAAGGCAACTTTTTTCCCTATAGAGCCCCATTACAGAATGCGCCTGCTTACAATAATAATGAAAGGGAAATGGACATTAACATTGCATTTTCCAGTCTGGGACTCTCAGCAGTTAATCGCCTTTTGTTTGACAGAGCACTAACAATAGTAGTAGGCTTTGCTCATATATGAACACCCAGTATCATGTGTGTTAATGGGGCCGCCTTTCTAAATGATGTGGCTGGAGAAGGACTTACTGGGCTCAGAAAATGTTCTTTTGCTGAAAATAATAAAATTGAATAGTTTTCCATTCATTACAGTGGTGTTTTTCAAGAACTGGATTCATCTCACATAAACCAGCAATAAAATAATTTTCAGCTAGTACTGAGCTTATATATGTGTGTGTGTGTATGTTTATTTCTAACTCAAAATGTGTCACCAAAGACTAAGTCCAAGCCAAATTAGAACTGTGGATTAAAAAGACATTTTCAAAGGTATGTGTGCATAAAGCTCAAAGATATTTCTCTGTTCATGACAAAAAAGTTGTGTTTTGGTTGCTTCTTTCCTTTATAGACAGATGATTCAAAGTAAGACAAAACCACACATTCATTAAAGACAAGCATATGGACCTCCTGATGGAACTCTTTACATTTCTTCTTGTTTCTTAATATCAACAACTTCTATGTTTTTCACTGAACTATTATTTTCACTTTTTCTGTATCTACTATTTTTGAGAGGTGTGTCTTTAAACCAATCTGTTAGCATATGTGATCAGAGTGCTCTTTTTTGCCACACCAGTGTGGGGAAACAATTTTATCCTTTATCAAGTCCGGAAGTACTCAGGACAGAAAGCAACTGAATGAAGACCTGAACAATAGCTGTGAATTTTATTGTTGTAATATTATTAATTTAAGCCTTCAACAAAACATTTTGTTAGGGATGGGTATGAAGGAGCAGAAAATTAAAGAAATTTCTGTAACATAGTACCTCAGAGCTATGAACAGTACAGCATATCTTCAAGAACTTCTCTCCAAATCAGTGCTTCCTTGCTTGTAATGCAGAAGCAGAGAATGTTTTATTAGCAGTACTTCAAAAGTGGCTAAATGCAGCTCAACAGACAATACTTTTAGAATCTGTAAAACACTTAAGCTTTCAACCTGCATGGGACTGATAGGCTTTACACATTACAGAAAAATGAGATCTCGAGCTCAGAAATACTATAGTCAATCTTAATTATATTCTAAATTTTGCTATCAAAATGGTAAATGAAATCCCAAATCCCAAATATTTCATTTAATTGAAAGTAGGCTTTGGGGCAAGTAAGACATGACACATCCCACATAATCAGTATCAAAGGTACAGAAGTGAAGGGGTACAATTTCTAGAAATAACCCAAGTTGTGGAGTAATATCTCTCTGTATAAAGGTAACAAATATTTGATGAAGTTTATCAATCTGTAGAAAGCACTTTGTGACATATGAAAGAGGTCTTTGTCCTTTGGCCTCATTAGTTCATAGCAAGAACAAAATATAAAAACACACGTATAAATGTTCACAGGACTTTATTAAAACATACATCTTTGTATATCCAGGATAAAATTCAAATGCTGTCATCTACACTTCCCAGAGGAAAAGGAAAGGAAGGGGCTTAAAGTTCAAAACCTTTTTTAAACAGGACTGTTTTGAATGTAGACTTCTACTCTCTGTAGCTGTTGCCATTTACCAGCTCTTATGCCCATGACATTTGTTTCATGATCTTTGGTAATTTTGTTTATATCTTGATTCAGTCCAAAGTAGTTCTCCAGCAGATAAGACAGGACACCTGTTGGGAAAAAGAAAAAAAAAATCTAATTAGAAATGTTCAGGTATTGAAGACCAGACCTTTTTTTTTTTTTTTTTTTTAAGGAAAGAATACTCACTAGGCTGAAGAAATAATGAATGTATTGGATGAGGTTCACTTTGAATTCTTTACTATAATAAAAGTGGGAACAGATTTGTATTGCATATTCTAATGTGAAGATGAAAACTGTGGTGTTCAACTGGCATGCAAAAAAGCATATCCACAGTAGTGTCATATTATGTACAATATAAAATTAAATACAGCAGAATTATGCAGCATGCTGTCCCTCACTAGCACTGATAAACATCAAGTGTTTTCACAAATGGAACAATAGCATCCATTATGTTGTCTCAGATTATGTGTGTTTCATAATTAACATTATTAGAAGAGGAAAACTATGTTCTGTAAAAGCAGTGCAGTTAAGTGACATTCATAATACCTACCATGCAGTCCATTAACCTCAGCAATTTTAAGTAGCGTCATAGTCATCCGTGGCATTTCAGATTTCTCACAGCTTCAAATCTGTGGGCAGCTTCACAAGCTTTTTGCAAAGTTTCTCATGACTAGGACATCTGTAAAATTCCCTCCAGACTTTTCTTCAATTAATCTCGTTACACACCCGGTAATTCATATCTCTGAATAAGGATAAAGGTATGATTTTAAAACTATGCTCTACTGTACTCAATGTTTTTATTTTTTCTTAACTTATTGATAATTTGTGTTTCTATAAGATATTAAAAGTATTCTGTTTCTCTATCTTACCTTTTTGTCTCCATTTCAATGTGTTTTGACGAGCAGCTTTCCCAGTTGAGTCCTATAGTGAGGAGTCAAAACAATCAAATATCGATCTTCTGGCTTTTACCAACTAATCCACTGTTTAACATAGCTGTCCTCAAAGGTTTTAACAATCTCGCTATTTAGGTGAGAAAAAAAATGTATATATTTTATAGTCATATGAAATAGTGCAACACTGACTGACGTGTTGCTTAGAGACAACAACTCAAAGCAGAATCCTAAAATATTCAACGAATTACAGTGTTGTGTATCAGTGGCTAGTATTTTAACATTCTCATTTCATATTTTGTAAAACAGATTTTTAATCCAGAAGACAGCAGAGGGAACCCATTTCTCTTTTGATAAGTAGCCATTGAAAGTTCTCATGGTTTTTAATTTCCACTTAGTTGCTCTTGAGTTTGGCCTCTCTCCTGAGGTTCATTTTGCTGAACATTTTTGTTATTCACCAACTGTGAAAGAAAGAGCATTAAACACTGCTTCACTGTCAGATTTTCTTCCTGGATGTGTACTCAGGAAATATGTAAGGGTAGTACTGGGATGCTCAATTTTGGCATGCTGTTTTTTTGCTAATTTCTCTAATCCACCAAGGGGAGAAATTGGTGCCTCTTCGTTAATTCTAATCTCATGAAAGTGGTATTCTTTTCCTGCAAGGAGCCGATTCAGATTTCGTCACCAAAACTGAAGCAGAACTGCTATGACAGTAACACCTTTAAGATACTTCTCTTAGGAAATACTGGTCGTCCCGCTTTCTTAACATGAATACTTTTGTATTTATGATACAGATGTGTAAGAGGATGATGTATCTTCTCCTCTGGCTGGCAATGCCAAATAGTGTTCTATAACATAACTTAATGTGATATAATATGAAAAAGACGTTTAGATCCTCAGACAATGCTAGTGTGTAAGAAACACAAAGTCTACTACCCCAGACCATACACCCAACTCACGTCACTGCTAGAAGAGTGCCAAAAGGCAAATCTTCTCTGTTCACCTTGTATGACGCAGGCATTACATAGACAGCCTCCAAACAGCATACAAGTGCACAGCTTTAACTGGTCTGGATCACAGATAAAAAGCCTCATACCACAGGGGGTGTAAAATTTTGTGACTAAGCTGCAAATCCCAGAAATTTTGAGGACTACATGTGCTTGTAAAGTCATGAATGGGGAGAAAAAAAATATTGATTTGTGATTTGAGTGCAAGGGACAGGCAGTTGCTTTGGATCTCAGTTCTACTACCCAACTAAATTTGCTTAACTAAAAACCAAATTTGCAATGGCTTATTTGTATGAGGGTAGTTACAATTTGCCAACTTGTAATGAACACAGGCAGCAATCGTACTGAATGGCTTAGCATGCTTCATCAGAATTATGCCATGCCAAACCATGCTGTGCCAGCAGACCACTCATTTTGGGCTGGCAGCTTTCCCATTCTATCTATTTGCCCTTGTTTAAGCAAACTCTTTGACAAAGTGATGCCTTAAATCTCTAGAGGGGTCTGGAAAAGGATTCTCTGGAGCCACTGGCCCCTGTCCCCACAGCAGAGAAGACCAAGCCCCGCAGCAGACTGCAGTGCTCTTCTTGCCTGCTGCTCCCACAGGCGCCGTCAGCTGCACTTCCACAGCCCACGAGCACTCTCTGAATCACACCTTGTAACGTAAAACCTCCCTCTGCAAAAGGGTTTCTTCTTTGCAAGGAATGGGAGATGGTACTTTAACTAGGAAAACAAAAATAAACAGCCAAAAAGTGGATTTTGTCCGAGGAATGATGCTGTAACCAACATTCCTGAGTCCCTGTCAGCTCCGCGCTTGTTCGAGCCTGTTCAAACAGGGCTTTAGAAGAGGGGAACCAAATTTAATATTTGCTTGCTTTATAGGAGATTTCACATAAAATCAAAGACAACAATGTATAAAGAAAATCATTATTTCTACTTTTGACCACATTGCAGTACTGTCTATAAGACATCTATTTTTTTTTTCCAAAGAGAACTGTAAACTAACTAAACACTAAGAATGTGTATGATAAAACAGAGTATCCAGATTTCTAACATACAATTTTTAAAGGTCATTTTCTGTAATGTTACACTGATTACCACCTGATTAAATTGCCTACTGCTCCAAATTTAATGAGAGACTTAAAATTCTCAATGGTAATTGGAAGAGCCGATGTCTTTAAAGAGAGAAAGTGAGTGGGTAGCTAGTTGAAGCACAGAAGAATGCTTATTAGTGTGGAGGTGGAAGAAGTCCTTACTGGGAAAAACAATTAAAGACTATTTTATTTGGAAAACACTGATTTTTTATTTGTACTATTTCATTGGAGTCCTGAATACAGTATCTAGTCAGCACCCTCTTTCCTGCTTTCAATTGCAGACTGTATGATAAATTTAATGATTTCACATTTTTCAGTATAAAAGATTTTTGAATATTGTCAACAACTCTCTAACTGATTTGTGTCTTGCCCTGTATTTCTTAAAAGCAAAATCCTTGTTACTCAAAATAAAGCCATTTTCAGAAAATCCAAACACACAGAAAAATCCAAAGACAGAAACAACAACCTGACTTTATGTTATAGAACCTCTACATCAGGAAATAAGAAATAATTTCCACTTAATTAATATGAAATCCTGTAAAGGCACTAGATATTATTTATGTTCTTGCAGTAAGATATATCGAAAAAGTATTATGGGAGATTGAAATGGCATTAAAGTAAACCGCTGTTAAGGATGTGGCTCAGATGTGCATTAGGGAGACAATGATAAAAGGCCAGTTGTTATTAAAATTACTGTTTGTTTGGTTTTTTTTAAATCGTAATCAGATTTTTCCCCTAAAAGATACGGTCTACTCTACATAAATATTATTTAAAGGAAGTCCTCTGAACTGTTTTATATAGAAGATCAGGCAAGGCAATTGCAATAGACCTTCTGGGTTCATACTCAACAGAATTACTGCTATTATTATTTCTTTAAGCCTGCAACTCCATCTTGATATCCATATTTTACTCTGAGTGCAAAATGCATATCGGAAATCTGGACTGACTTATTTGCAAGTTAATATGTAACATAAAAGCAACATTTTAGCTTATTAAATAAAATTGCAAGCAGTTAAGACTTTTAAAAATATCATTGAAAAAGGGTAACTCAGTGGTTCTAAATTAGAGGGAAAATAGCATAAGGAAAATCTTTAACTCTGTCCTAGTTCTGTGAAATGACCAGTCCAGCTACTGGGAGCTATGATCAGTTAGTATCCTCAGGTCATTGCCAGAAGAACTGCAAGCGTCCCAGCAGCGAAAGAGCTCCTTCAGAAGCTGTATCTGATGTTCCTTATCCATCCTCTGCTGGGAACATGCCATAATATAGTTTAATTGTCGCTCAAACCTGGGGTTAAAATTTGTCCTCAAGCGTATGACCGTGGTTTGTTGCTTGGCTGAAAGACTGACTTGTTTTCCCATTCCCAATTTTCTTTTCTTTCAGAGCAGGTATTTTATTTACAGTCATATCTGGCTGGGTGAAAAGGACAGACATCAACTGTTATTCATTGGTCTGGTATAAAATGTTTAACAAGTAGGAGAGCGGCAAAACGTGCAAAACAAACAGCAAGACCAAGCTGTAAGCAGCAGAAGAGATTGAAGCATGAGCAACCACAAACATGAGTCACCCGACCCCTGTTCCAAGCAGCCAGGAGAAACGTGCCTCAGTAAAATGTTATTTCCTTTTTTTTTTTTTTTTTTTTTTTTTATGAGAAAGCAAATGCAGGTACAGAGGTACAGGCAATTCCCTTCACGTCTATTACTATTTACAATGGACGCAAACATCACTCTTTGTGTGGTGTTCAAGGAGAATGGGGAGAACAGCAACTATCAGCAGGAGGGCAGAGACTTAACTCTTCCTAGCATCATCATTCTTGTGGGTGATACAAAGGCACTTGGCTAATTACGGCTTACCGATGCTACTGCATTATCTGTTATCATAAATAATTGAACAATAGAAAAAAAGAAAAATGCCCAGGCACAGTAGTACTTTCAGATTGCTTACAGAAGGGCTTCAGGGTAGAAAATATGTCACTGTTTTGAAAACTTTTTGTGTATCTTTGCTTAAAAAGACTGAGATCCTTTTGCCTGTACCATTAATCAATATTACTTTCCTCTAGCCAAATGGTGTATTGGCTTACATCTGCAGGCTTGAAGAAGATACCCCAGTCCCTGGTAAGAGGTCTTCACTTCCCTGCCCTCAGACAGAGCAATTTGTAAGACTTTTGATTGCAAATGGAAAAGGAAGAACTCTTCACAAAGCCTTCTACTCACAGGAAGGTTACTCTGGCATCAGAGGTCCCCCCAACACCACCAAACCTTCATTTCCTGCAACAGATGAGAGGGATGTAGCAGAACAAGATGTCTGTGCAGGTGAGAGGGTCACAGAGCTGGTATAAGCTCCCCAGGAACATTATTCCGTCAATAGCTCAAATCAATCCTTCAGCTCTTCTAACTTCAGGAAGGGTCACATAGCACTTGTTGCCTTGTCAACCTCACATGCCCGCAACTGGTGTTCAAGAGGGATGACACATACACGGGGTTTATTTGATGTTTGGAACATGCCATAAACTCAGGCTAACAAAAAAAAAGCAGAACACTAAACTAAATATCTATACTCCTTCACCTCACTGAATGCCCTTAGCAGGGCTTTGAGTTGGTTTTGGCTTGTTTGCTTGTATGTTTGTTGTTTTGTTTTGGTTTGTTGTTTTTTGTTTTTTTAGGACCTGTGTGAATGTAGTTGTGTGATCATGATTGAACTCCATTCTGATGTAGAAGAAGGAAGATTGGAGATGTTTCCGCCCTACATCCTTATGCAAGGCACAATGAGGAAAACCCACAGTGGGGTCCACTTTTTCTGTTCTTTTTTTTCCCTAGTTTTTCAGTCTTTGAGGAAAAGTTAAAACAAAACAATGTTTCTGCTCTAATAGAACTTTCAAGCCAATATTTACCAAATTATTTCTAATTCTGGTGAGAGAAAAGGAAAAAGGGGAAAGAGAGAAAGGGGGAAAGGGGAAAGGGAAAATGAGACAAAAAGAAGTGAGAGTATAAGGGCTAGCTTAAACGCTCAAACCATAATATTTCCAGAACTGTTTATATATTGCCCAGATTCTTCAAATACTAAAGACTACTTTTCTAAAGTACCAAATGAACATAAATAACATTTACATTCAACTTTTAGGTCCTGTGTCACAAAGCTTAACAATGCCAAGTAGATAAAATCAAACAAATCTAATTCACATTTCATGACAGAGAGATTCAGGAATAATAAAGCATAACAGTATAATAGCAGAAAGGAAAAAAACAATAAATCCCTGCATCATAATGGGTTTCATTTTCTTCTCTGAGAGATACACATTGCCATTACTTTTGCAGGCTATATACTAAGGCAAGGACACTTAGTCATGAAATCACTGTCAGAGAACTGGTAACTGTCAAGAATCTGTTCATCACAACACTTGTTTCTTCTTGATTCACTTAAACTTGAACAAAACTGAATATTAATGCACAATAAAAATAGTAGTCTTTGCATGCAAAACTTATGTGTTTCACTGAAGACACCCCCACTTCCTCCTACCAAACAGCTGTGTACAATAGTATATTCCAAAAAATTTGCTTTAATGCTAAAATACCAAAGAATGGCTGAGGTAAAAGGAAGTCTTTTTGACAAATGCCTTGTTTGGTGAAGGCACTTGAATGTATTTTTATTTTATTTACCAATTATAAAACTGCTAGTGTATTGCATAACTTATTTCAAGCCAGAATTAATCCACAATAAAGCTATGATCTGAATGAATCTTTAAAGAATTATCGTCACTTTCTACAACAGCTATTGGTGAGATAAAACGAGGCAACAAATGAAGTCTTACTAGGAAAATAAACGTTATGGATAGACATGAGAATCTGTTATTAATCAATTATTCAAGTGTGCAGGGGGAGCAGAGACGTATTAAGAAGCACACTTTGGGTCCAAAACAGGAACAATAAACCTCAAGACAGACACATGGACCAACAAAAGTAGTTCACAGAATTTATCCTGAGGCTAATCAGTGCACTGAATAAAGGATGTTATATCTCACTATGTGCAAGGTTTTTGATGGCTCTGTTATCGGGAAAATTTGTATGATGGATACTTCTTGTGTGAATGTGTGAAGTTCACAAGCTCATTCTAATGTCTTGATTCATTTCAGCCTGCAGGGAGTGTGTGCAAAATGACATTAGCCAAACCAGGGCAGTTTGAACGCTAAAGAGTTGGTTCTGGGAATATTTATTTCATGATAGGATTTTCATCCAGTAAAGCCAGCAACTGCTGGCTTTTTTTATGCACTGAATACCTTCCAGGCTGGAAGGACATGTAATGACCAAGTGTGCAGAACCGACACCAGTTTGCTTTTTATACTGTAGGAAGTTCATGCATGGTCGCCACATGGTATACTCACAAGCTTGACCTATTTTTACTAATACTGTATTCTCAATGATTAACAGCTTCATTTAGACTGTGCACTGGGCCTTATCTTCACTAATTTGCCTGTTTGTTGTGCACTATCCTGACTGTAATCATACTGGCTACCCATTTAGCATTAATTTAGATTTCCAGCAGAAATACAAAGAAGCCACATTTTTATGGAAGGACAGCAGAGCTGTAACTAATACTGTTGATTGAAACAGCATTGCACTGAAGCTGTACATCCAAGAAGATCATTTTGTGTCTATACAAAACTAAAGAAAACAAAAGGATGTTCCTACTATTGATGAAAAAGTATTCGTGCCCACAGCTTTGCATCAAGGAAGAGATGGCTGGGAGCAATGCTTTGGCCTCTAAAGATCATGCTTCACTGAGCAATGTCAAGTAATTGCTGCATGGACCATCAGGCCAAAATCATCATAC
The DNA here is from genome assembly GCF_963932015.1 of Anas acuta. Lineage (NCBI taxonomy): Eukaryota > Metazoa > Chordata > Aves > Anseriformes > Anatidae > Anas > Anas acuta. The sequence continues at coordinate 97,322,912 of NC_088981.1, forward strand.
TTCAACAAGGGGATTCCCAAGGGCCCAAACTTCTCAAGTCAATGGGATTCCTAAACTTCTCAAGTCAATGCAGGCAACAATCAGGATCTGCTAGGCAAAAATCAGGATGGCTCAGGAGGTCACAGAGGGTAGGTTAAGTCAGAGCTTGGGCCTGACACCAACACACAGCAGCAGCAAGAGGGAGAGAGAAGATGATGGAGTAGAGGGAATCCACCAAAGTGGATGCAAGCATGCCTGCATGTGCCCTGTTGTCAACCAACAGACAGATAAAGGGCTGTGCAGAATGCGAGGAGAAAGAAAAGAACCTGGTAGAGATATTTGCCCATTTGCAAGTGGAAAACTAGGGACGAGAACTCCTGAAGTGAAGCTGGGGCATTTCCACTCTGATGTTCCACACACTGTCAGGGAAGCGCTGCTGGAACTAGTACACGCAGAAGAGAATTTCATCATGTTTCAGTATTAAAGTTTGCAAACATGACCATCAAATATCATAAAAGGACATTTTTTCTCTCGAGAACAGCAGGCAGAATAGGTATTTTAGGCCAAAATTATAAACTATCAGCCTCGGGTGTGGATGGCAGGGAGAAACTGACTATAGCTAAACATCAGATTCCCAGATACTAATGTTGATTTAAAAACCTGATTTTCAAGATGCTGAGTTCAGTTGGTTATGTGTAATTTTCCTATGCTTGATGTTCACTTCAGCTGAGCTCTGCTAATTACAACCTCACTGTACCCACCTCTCCATGGGGCTCCTATTTTGCACAAGGCCACATTTTAATTAAAGAGAATGTTTTCTTCTGTGCCGGTGATGCCCATCCAGACCTCCTTGCAGAGTTTTCCTGTGGTCCAACTGTTTACATATATAACGAATGGGTGCAAAGTGGTAAAGTAGCTGCAGTCCTAAGATGAATGACAAAAAAAACTGCAGCCTCTCTTGCTCACAGGCTGCCTCCTTTCTTACTTCAACTTTCAAATTGGTATGAACACTGTTCTGCCTCTTTTTTATTTATTTTCTTTAGAATTATGCTGTAAAAAGATTGAGACCCCAACAATTCACTCCAACAATGGTGAGGAATTTTTATATTAATTGACAAAACTGACGAAAGTGAGAAAAGGGAGATTCTTCCTCAAACCTAAAGATTTAACTGAAAGAAAATTACATTTGGTGTTTTCCTTGCATGGGCTAGGTTTTTAGGCATAGACCCAGCAGGAGAGATTAAGAACTAATTATTTCCATTCACCTTGCAATATTCAAAATACAAGGTGCTGCCATGAAGAATGTGTATGAGACCTTAACTGGAATAGCAACTATAATTCCTTTTCCTAATCTTCCCAGGTAGCAAAGAAATAATACTAGAGATAGCGAGAAAAATATTCTTATGTTAGCATTTCATTGAAAGATTTTGTACATTCAACAAATTTGAAAATATTATTTCCTGTTTGCATCATAATTCAAGCTAATAGCCTAATTAAATGTCTGTAAATTGTAAATTACATTTCTCTAAATTATAATCAAGAGAAAATTGTTAATATACTAAAAAGTTAAAATTCTGTAGGCACAACCTTTCCACACACAGGTCTCTTACCATACATAGCTCTATAGTTTTGTATGTCAAATCACAATTATTGGTCATAGATGATCCTTGAGGTCTGCTCCATGCCAGAAAAACTGACATTAAGCTGCTCAGTGATGGTACAGGAACAACTTACCCAGGTGTCACTAGCCTGGGTGCCATGGTTCTCCTCTTCCCCCTTTGCAGCAACCAACCTCCTAGTGGAAAAATTACTGCCTCTACATTTCCTCCAAATCATTTTTCTATGTATAATTTTACCATTTTTCTTGGAATGATAGAGGTAGCTATATATAGCCCCACTGTACAATGTGCATTTCTGTTCTAATCAAGCTTAATGGGCAGAAGCTGCAGGACAAACTGACAGAATTGGAAACCTCTGGAGGACACACAGCAGCAACCACTGGGGCAAGGGACGCCCCTACACTGGCAGGACAGTAGCAGGGTCTAACCCTACCCTCTCCTACCCCTGCTAGTCCATCCTCGGATGTTCTCACGTATGCTGCCAGTGTGTTACTACCTTTATTCTACCATTTAAGCAAATGCCTTCTAGGTGAGAGCAAGCTGTAAGTCACTGTTACTATTTTTCATCAGAATGCAAGATGCTGGTGATTCAGCACCCATGCCCTTTTCAAGTCCCGAGTTCCCACCAGCTCCAGCAGAGGCACTATCAATGTGCCAAGAGCACAGTGTTTGCTGCAAGAGTATTTGAGTATTAGGGAGAAAGATGAAAGCACTCAGCTTCTGCCAAGAGCACCCAAAAGTGGCTGAGACAAGAAAATTGTCAAATAATATTACCCAAAATATGACATTGATAAAGTTACCAACTGAAAAGGACCTTTAGAATAATATAGCCTCCATTCTTAAACAAAATAGGTCACTGTCTACTTCATTCACCTTTTATTGGGGTAAACATGAAGAACTCAAACGTGTGTGGCCAGGAACAATTGAAGACAGCTCTCTGAATTCAGGGCATATTCATATCTTGTTTACGTTTTAAGAGATTTATTGATAGACCTGAATGCCCACATATGAGCAATGCCCATTATTATTCCTATGTGCGTATGCAATTACCAAGAAGCAGTGACCTTTTTCTTCCAGGCACTACGTTTTCTACAGATACACAGCTTGTCAACTTCAAAGAGCCTTTCAGTACAATGTGAGGACCAAAGCAAGAATATATGTCATTTATTGCCTTTATCCATACTTTTGAAGCCTTGCTTTGCTTCAGTTGGCTCAGATCACTAGTTCACAGTCGTTCTCAGAAAAAATTAAATTCTTCGTAAGAACAGCCACACTAAGACACAGGGTTCAAAGTACATCTGGTATCCAGGGAACACCAGTATTGATTGCAATGGGAAGTTCAGAGGTGGTGACTCAGATTTCCTCAGCAAGAAGTGAGCCCGGAGTGGGTAGCCTGAGGAAGAGAGACAAAAATGAGCAGCATCGAGGTGCAGAACTACCAACAAGGTGTTGGGAATAGGAAGACGCAAGGGATAACCCTGATCATTATCAGGAATTCTGAATACTCAATTTTATTCTTCTAGGATCACAGCAAGAACCTGCAAATCCCACTTGCACTTCCTGGGCCACAGCCTATAAACAACCTGGCCCTATCTGTTCACAAAAGTCCGTGCCCTGTCCATACCAGTAAATAACTTTTATAAATAACACCAGGGAACAGCCTCTTACTATGATGCCAACATGCACAGCCTTTCCACACAGCTGCCTTGCACCCCAAAATAAAGCGGCTGCAACCAAGAAGCTTCCCACTGGGCAGCTCCTTAGCCTCAGCCACCATCTGCCCATGTCTAGGCATTGTCTGAGAAAAGGATAGTTTTGGCCCGAGCAAAAAAAAATAAACCAGTGCCAAATAAATAAATAAATAAATAAATTAGGCTAGCAAAGGTTTTGCAGGGAGCAATAAGATAAGATCTGTGCACTGCATGGTTCTGTTTACTAGTACAGATGTAGCCTCAGTCCTTATTTACTGTCTGGATGAAATCATATCCATAATTTCTAATATAAAATAAGAAAGAAAAAGGGAAAAAAAAAAAAAAAAAAGAGAGAGAGAAAGGGCTCAAAGCAATAATCTGAAAAGCCAATCAACACAAAATCTATGTTAAAAAAATAAGCAGAATCTGCTCTCAAGAAGAAGAGCTCATGTCAAACTGTTGTGAGGAACACAAATATCTAGCTACCAGCCCTGTAAAAACAAAATCCTGCAACCAGACTGAAGTCTTGCAGTCTTCATATTCCTTTCACTGCTAAGCACATTATTATCTGGACGTAAACCTGGGAGACATAACAGAATGAAAAAAATACGTCATCTGGAAATTCAGTGAGTAGCTGTTGAAAACAATGTTAACTCTTTACTTTGTAACAAATCTCTGCACCTAACCCTACAGATCCAGGAGTGCTTAAGCTGGAAACCTCAAGGCAGCTCCGCTACCCCAACATTTGACCGCTTGGTTCTTCTGGCATTGTAATGGGACCTGTAGCTGCACAACTAGGAATCAATCCAGGTTAAAAGGGTAAATTTTCATCTGGATTGGTTCTTTGCATGTGCTCAGATGGATTTTTCCACAGCCCTGGCAGTGGGGGAGTGTAGGATTGGTCATCCAAGATCAGGATTGGCTCTTCTCACCAACGTAAATCGCTCCAGGGACCACAGGGTGATGACAGGCAGCCAAACCTCCCTGCAGTGCCCATGCACGTATAACTCCAGTGATGTGTGCCCAGGTTCATGGTGGCCTCACCTGTAAGTTTGCAGAAATATTAATAAGGGTAATCTAAGGTTCCAGAAGACCTGTGGGAGCTACCACAGTACAAGGAAGAATGATATTTTGATCTCTCTCTTACCTAATTTCTCACTGTTGAATTTTAATATTGCTGCTGAGATGGGATAGTATCACAGGCCAGAATTGGCACTGTGGGAAATTAATTTATGAGCAAACATTTGAGACGTGTCCTGCATTCAGCCTCACACACGAAAAAGTGGATTGTGTGCCCCTATTGCCCTACCCTTGCTGTGCTCCCAGCACAGATACAGAGAGTGTTCGGATTTGGCAAGTCCACCAATTCTCCAAGAGGGCAATCTCTTACCACCTCTAGTAATGCTGCAGCACAGCTCACAGATAATTACTGCCTCATCAAGTTTCCAAAATGTTCCCCATCCATCTTACCCATTCTGCTCACTAGCTATTGTCAGGAGCTTTACATATTTGATAGCGTAATCTTCCTTTGCTTATTATTTGTTTTTATTATTATTGTACCATTATAATCTCATTATAGTCTTTTCTAGTTTCAATTATTGTATTTATTTTTTTTCTGAGTCACTGTAATTGCTTTTAGTTTTTAATAATGTTTAAAATTTCCACTCTCTGAAGCAAGCATTATCATTCCCATTACAAAATTCAGTTAAGAGGTTGTCAACAGTCTTGGATTGCGCTGCTCTTGGATTGATCTTTTTGCAGTGCATGATACATGGAGCATGTCTTGCCAATGTCTCCAGCCTACAAAAGTAGATTCACTACTAAACAACAGACTCATCAACTTATAAGAACTCATTGCAGAACTTGTCTTCGTATTTGTATGAAAGAGAAATATGTTATAAAATGCTTAAAGCCCAGGAGCATTATGCATTCATTTTCCAATTCATCCAACTGTGGGAATTACTGGTTTTCTACTCTGGGTGTGCGCGGCAAAACTACAGTTTTATGACAAGACTCTGAACTTCTGTGACTCAGCAGCCATTAAGCTTCCAAAACATAATCACATCAATAAAGTAATAAAGTAACTCCCTTCTGACAGAAAATAAGACATTCTCCTCATTTCCCATGCTGTAACCTGTCAGGAACCCACTTAAAATCAGTACAACTTTACTTGGTTGCATGGCTTGTCCCTGAGAAATGTTTGCAGAATCACTGCTTGAAATTCTAATGATGCCATTATTTATTTAACATAGAAAACTTTGCTATCACAGCTGATTAAATTAATTTACATGCTTCTGACATACCAGGATTGATATTTTCCTTTACATTTAAAATGCATTGATATTGTGTATTTATTTTTTCTTTTTTGCCGTTCTTGGTATTTTAAAGAAATTGCTTAATTACTCTCTTGTGTAGGCAAAGCACTTATGTAGCAAAAATACTTTAATAAGAATTGGGTTTTCTTTTTGAAAATAAGTAGAGCTGAATTCATGAATAACTTGGCAACAGCTTGAGCCCTCCTTTATCTAGGAGAATTATTTAAAGACGTGTACAAGTCCCACTGTGACAACAACACAATTCGCACATGCAACAAGAAAAATATTGCACTACTCTGCTCAAGAAACACTTTCCAATGTTTTGAGAAACATGTCTCCGCACTTAGTCTCACGCAAGTCACATTCATCACACACATCACAAGCATGTAATGTTTTCAGACTCTTAAAATTTGACTTTGAACTCAGCAGTTAGATGCTGAATATAGCACTTATTTGTGTACAAAACTAGATTAGGAAAGTTTCTGGGTATTTGTCAGGGAAAGACTGCTCCAGTGGATGCATGTACCTCTCAGCAAGCCACAGTTGATATCCTGTTATTCCATGTTACACTTAACAGTCAGATACATTCAGAGGTACTGCAATGAAACTGCTCTTCAGGTTGTTCATCTGCATAGCTAATGATCACTTTAAAGACAGAAAGCTCCATCCGTGATAGCATCAAGATGAAAGTTAAAAGCTGTGAAGTTAAAGACAGCTGGGAATAAGATAGTAATTTAAGTGTAATTTTCAGGAGAATACACAGGCTGCATTGTACAGGTAGCAGGCTCTGATGAAGAAAGAATTTGGGCCTGCTCCTGGAGCCCTTAATTACTGGAAAAGCCTCTCACATACAGTTCATTGTTTCACAAAAACCTGGAAAGGATTATTAAACCATCTTGCTCAAAGTCTATTTCTCCGAAGACATCTACATTTTACACAAAAACTCCAGCCAACTTGGTTGTCTAAAACATAACCTTTTAGAGGCACTCATCAGCTCCATGTAATTGTGTTACTGGCTCCAGCACCTGCAACTTGACCACTGAAATTGCACGGCACAAAGCATTTTCAGAAAAAATAACATGCAATAAAAATTAGGCAAAAAATGGTCTACTTGGAATAGCAAAGAGAAGGAAGGATATATATATATATATATATATATATATATATATATATATATATTTTATGTTCAGTGGTTACCTCACTGCAGCTAATATCTAATTTTATATTTAGCCAAATTGGCAAACAGTAATTACAGTCTTAATGGCAATCAGTGTATGCACTCAGTTGCACAAGTAAATAAGTAAAGCAGCACAGATGAAGATCTTTAGATTTACCTGAAGCGCATTAGCAAGGTACCTGAATGACAAGTAGCTTGCAATTTCCAATAAATGAAGGTGAGGGAGGCTAAGGAGCCTGGTGTTCAGAAGGGTTAACATTTGGATAGGAATTACAGTGCATGTCTCATGCATATTCTATAAATACACCTCTAACTAGACAGGCCTGATCTCCCTGAGCTGAAAGGGTCAAACACAAATTCCTTAGGTATGATAGATGTGATACAAAACAGATCTAAAATAGAGAAATGAACAATTTGTTATGGGAAGTGGCCATTCCACTGGATAAACATCTTCAGCATCAAAATATATATATACATATCTTGTCTGTCTGTGTTCTTGTTCTACTTTTTCCAGATAGATTGAAGAACTTTGTATTAGAAAATGTTTTTCACCCTGGAGTGATATTCATCTGGTTCAACCCAAATACACCTACTTTTTCTGAAAACCCAAAGATCAAGCTCTAGGTCAAATTGTGAGGCATTTTACCCAGATCTTAAGGTTTTTGTTTGTTTGTTTGTTTGTTTGTTTGCTGTATTTTTTCTCTTTTCTACATGTCCGCAAGTTTATCCAAGATCTCTTCCACACAAGAAACCTGTAATGTTCTAATACTAATTTCAATAGTCCCATTTTTAATTCTCCCCTTCCTATTCCCTAGTTCTCTATTTAAATACCCTACCAGCAAGTCAGACTTGTAACTCCCACAAAACGTGTTTAGTCTCATTACCACAGAACAGAAAAAGTTGAAACTTCCAAAAATATTTTATTACGCTGCTGTAGTCAATACTAGAATTGTGACCTTCCTTTATTGCTCCTAATGGACCACTTCGCTCTCCCCTAAACCAAAGCAGCTTTGTTGGAAGGTGTCCAGCTTACTGGGCACATATGAGATTGATTTATGTAACTGGCTACTCTAATAGCTATTCATGGTGTTCCAGTTGTTCATTTCAGATACAAGCTTTAAAAGATTTTTTTCCCCATCTTTACCTCCAGGTTAGTGCTGAATAGGGTTAAACCTGCTGCCACTTGCTGCACATCTGTTCCACAACCTTGTTTCAATGCAGTCACGACAACATTTGAGGTCTGTCTTTTAACCAGCATCCAGCCCATTAAGTCTGTGTTCTGCTAAAACAGAACAATGGTTTTAAAATTGTCTGCATCGAGTCAAACTGCTTACAGCACTTATACACATTTGGCTGAAATGAACTAAAACCTCAAAGAAAAAATCTCTTGGCAAGACCTACTTTCAAAGAAACATAAAAAATTACAGAGTCTAAAAGTGTAACTGTTTACTAGCAAAAAATATGAGGTAGGATTCAGTTTTTGTACCAAATGAAACTCATTTGCTTCTGGAACTATCCTGATTGCTACTGGGCATACTGGTTTATCACTGGTGTGGATAGATTTCTCAGTTCTCTCTGAATTATTCCAGTATAAATAATGATTCAGAAAACCTTCTCAAGTAACTCTTTCCAGATTTCTAGATATAAATGACCTGACTTTACAGATACTAACATTTTTCTTAAATACCACTGGTATGGACAGTCTAAACAACTCACTTAATACAAGGCCTTCAACCTGTAAAGTCATATAAAGAATAGACTTATTTATTGAAACCCTCTGACTTCATTTTTTAACATCTTCAACCTTCTTCAACTATGATGGACTTATTCCTCTGCTTGTTCTTAATTTTATTTTTTAAATTAGACTTTTCCCTACCAAGTATGTACTTTTCCCTGATGCCCTTGAGCTCACTGAAAATGATGAACACTTTCAAGTGCTTTGCTGTATCAGGTCCTAATCAAGGAAGAAATCAGGCCTACAGAAACTTTCCTATCTGTGATGACAGAAAGCCCAGAAGCCAGCTCTGCATCATTTTAATTTACACATCCATATTTAGAAATAACCTTTGCATTTGACAACCAGGCTGATGCGATCCTCAACAAAGACAAACTCACCGAACTTTAAAACATTATTTTAACACACTTCCCGGATGCATTAATGAACATCCCAGACAGAATATAAAGCTATTTTTGACTTGCACACCAATAGTTGGAACTAAACTTCCGTATGGAATAAATAAATAATAATAATAATAAAAAGTTTAAGAAATTTGAAGTAAAGGCTTTCAAAAAAAAAAAAAAAAAAAAAAACCAACACAACGAAGCTATAATTGGGCTACAGTTTCTTCAGACTCCTTCATTAGAAAACAGTAACTGGCACACACAAGGTGAAAAAATGTTTTAATATTAAGAAATTTGCAGGGGAAAAAACCTAGGTGGAAGACAATTACACAGCTTTTACTACATACATATATGATCTTTAACTCATTTGCATAAAATACTTAATGTTCAAAATCATTATTGCAGCAATATGCCTAACTGAATTTGTATATTTTGTATAACATAAGAAAACAGAGCGATTAAACTCCTACATATTTACTTCTTATTGTGTAATTTGAATGTGAACATATTCAATTAAAAATAGTTAAGTAAAGAAAACACAGATTACCACTGGGATGGTAGTTATTTTATTAAAATATGCCAATATGGAATTGTAGAACAAAGTCATTGTAGTCTGTCATCTGATTTTTGACTATCATTTATTCATTGACCAGTGAACATACAATATTATCTGTGCACCCCAAAGTCAGTAACTACAGCATAAATTAAACTTTTGTGTTAAAAATTCCAATGCTGACATTAATGAGAACATGCTAAATGTTTTTCTTGGCTTTCTGCAAAGATCACTGCTAAATTAATTCAATGGAATGAACTAAGTACTATGGATAAGGATACAGAAACAAGAACTCTTTTAAAAAAGGCATGATTTACCACAGATGGAGGATTTCAGGAAGGCAAGAATGGAGAGAGGATATATTCGATAATGAAGAACCAGTCTATAAATGAACATATAATGGCTTTCTTAAAACTCAGCTTTTAAACTGAGACTTTCTTTTTACGCTTCCAATTCACATCATTTAAGAAGCATTAACACTGCTGGGCTGCTGTGTTGGCCTGCATCATTTGCTTTTCAATTAGTGTCAGAACAGAAGCAAATGCTTAATAAAATTTTTTAAAGATTTTGTTTGGGCAAAAACAAAACAAAACAAAAATAAAACAAACATATTGGCCAAGAGGGCCAATGGGATCCTGGCGTGCATTAAAAGGAATGTATCCAGAAGGTCAACGGAGGTGATCCTCCCCCTCTACTCTGCCCTGGTCAGGCCTCACCTGGAGTATTGTGTCCAGTTCTGGGCTCCCCGGTACAAAAAAGACAGGGATCTCCTGGAAAGAGTCCAGCAGAGGGCCACAAAGATGATATGGGGCCTGGAGCATCTTCCTTATGAGGAAAGGCTGAGAGACCTGGCTCTTTTCAGCCTGGAGAAGACTGAGAGGAGATCTCATCAATGTGTATAAATACCTGAGGTGTGGGAGACAGAAGGATTTGGCCAACCTCTTTTCAGTGGTTTGCAGGGACAGGACAAGGAGTAATGGTCACAAGATAGAGCACAAGTTCTGCACCAACTTGTGAAAGAACTTCTTCATGGTGAGGGTGATGGAGCACTGGCACAGGCTGCCAGGGAGGTTGTGGAATCTCCTTCTCTGGAGATATTCAAGGCCCGTCTGGATGCCTACCTGGGCAGCCTGCTGTAAGGAACCTGCCTTGGCAGGGGGATTGGACCCGATGATCTTTCAAGGTCCCTTCCAACCTCTTCAATTCTGTGATTCTGTGATTCTGTGATATATACATAGAAAGAAAAAATAATAATAAAAAAAAAAAATGAATAACTATAGGACATTGTTGGGATCAATGAACTCTGGTCACATTTTGTTCCCACTGAAAGAGCATATCTCAATGCAATCATATCATACTTGAGGAAAGGACTTTGTGAAGGCAAGATTCACCTTTTCCCATCAGGTTTAGAGAATACAGTCAAGGGCCAAGAATCTATTTCAATATTTTTTTCCTGGAAAAGAGAAATCTCAAATCCAGTGCAAGTTTCCTGGTACATAATACATCATTGCAAAAATAGAAGCACTCGTCTATCCTCTGTGGCCATTACGGACTGAACAAACACCAGTAGGTTTAAAGTTGAAACAGGGTACATTCAGTTTGAAGTGTTTTGCACAGTATCTAATTGTAAGGCTGATCAAACATGGACCTTTCTAACATAGCCTTAGAAAGTCGTGAAACCTGCCCTAAGCTACACAGCTATCAGAAGTGACCTCCCAGTGGGTACAAACAGAGTTTGCATTAGTGAAGGATAAGACACTATATGATCTATTATCTGAATGAGTTAAAATGGAAAACATAGGAAACACTTGAAAAGCCATCAATTCAGATACAATTACAATGAAAAAAAAATTGAAAAATACCTAATTTCTCTTACTACAGTAAGTTTTATACTAGATTAAACAATATGCCATTAGGCAGAGTTCTTGTACATTTCACATTCTCCAGGTAGTCCACATGAGGAGAAATTATCATTCACATTGCTGTTAAACTATATACATATAGCTTATACATACATATATATATATAACTGTATCCTTCCAGTACCTTAAGGGGACCTATCTAGAAGCTGGGAAGGGACTATTTATCACAGAGTGGAGTGATAGGACAAAGAGTAATAGTTTTAAACAAAACAAAATGAAAAAGATTTAGATTAGTTATGAGGAAAAAAATTCTTCACTCAGAGAGTGGTGAGGCACTGACACAGGCTGTCCAGAGACGCTGTGGATGCCCCATCCCTGGAAGTGTTCAAGGCCAGGTTGGATGGGGCTTTGAGCCAAAGTGTTCCATGATTCTGTACAGAACTAGGCAACAATTCCACAAGAAGTTGTGTTCATAGGCAGATAATGCTGTAAATTCACAGTTGCCACCCATAAGGAAGATATCAAAGGTAACAGTACAGGACATGCTCATGAAGACAAAGATAGAGATATTACTGAACTGTACCAGAGAGACTGAATTATGGACAAGCTTTATTTATCACCTATATAGAACTTAGGAAATGCAAACCATGATTCTTGGAAAGGAAGAATAATTCTGAAAAGCAAATCACAGGCAATAGGAATTGTGTTAGAGAAGACATGTTGCTTGTGAGAGTTTGAAAACTCAATCTCAAGAGCAACAACATTCTGGCATGACTGACCTGCCTTCACCATGGCTGGCCAGGGTGCAAATAGAACAGCCAGTGAAGATAAGAATGGATAATACAAGTTCCATCCTTAACTTCATTGACCACCCACAAAACAAACAAAATACAACAACACATTTTTGTTTCTTTTGCAAAATGAATGGACTCTTGGCACTCCCATTCTATCCTACTCATATGTCTTGAGAGACAAAATTCAAGACCTACTGTGCTGTGCATGTATGCCCAATGCCAGGTGGAAGCAGATAACAAAGAAACACCAAAAGATGCGTAGTGCAAGCTAAACCTCCCAGGTTCTCTTAGAAAGCATAAGGTTAAGCCTTGTCTTCCATCAGATTCCTTAAATGGGAAAAGAAATATTTATGGTGCAGCTTTTATACCTTATTCAAAAGATCCAACAGTGAGGCAACAAAATTCAAGACAAATAACAACAGTTTTTCAGGAAGCCATATGTCTTCTAAAATGCCAAGCAGAGATGTCAGTGAGAGTTAAAGATGCTCTGCAGTTTACTGTTGAGAGTAATTTGTCAATAACTTCCATGACTCCATGATAAAAGATTTTTTTTTTTCAGAGAAAACAGCCCACCATTACCTAATGCCAAATAGTTAAGAATGTGCTAGCCCAAAAGAGTAAATTACTTAAGTTTAAGCACACTGAATATCAGCCTAAGAAGTGTCTCTTACATGACTGGAAAAAAAAAAAAAATAGGTAAGTTACAAAGAACAAAATCAGATCAAAAAGAAGGACACAAAACTAGAGAGAAAAAATCCTACAGGGAGCCACAAAACATTAGGCATGGAAATCAGCAAAATATCTAATAAAGTGATAAAGCTGACAAATAAATAAAAAACAAGGATGAGAAGAACTACCAACAAGGGAGAAGACTGGAGTTATTGACTATGCTGAGTTGTGAATGGCCCTAAAGGAAAAGGAAAACACAAAGCATCAGAGAATATATCAGTGATCTGTGATGTTCTTGAGTTACAACTCAACAAAATAAAAATAATGAAATGACATAGGATGTCTTCCACAAGGACTTACACAATAGAGTTTGAAAAGAAGAAAGATGACTACAGCCTCCCCACACATAAATTACTTGAGTAAACAAGTCAGAGAGTAGCTGGAGCAGAAAACAATGAATACAGACCAGCAACAATTACTTGTAATGGTTCCCAACAGAACCGTATCTTTGCAGCTACAAGGTTGGGATTTTGATTAAGTCCACCTTAAGGGCAAAATCTGCCTTTCGCAATGAAGGCAAATCTCATGCAATTAAAAGGACAAGCAATCAAATCTATTTCAGATCTACCTTTTCTTGAACTTCAATTCCCAATGACATGAAGTCCAATCAAAACCAAAAACCTGACAATGCAAACTTTCTTTCAAGCTAATATAAGAAATGGAAAGACAATCATATTGCAGGCTTACACTCCACCTTCCAGAAAAAAAAAAAAAAAAAAAAGAAAAAAAAGAAAAAAAGAAAACAACAAGCAAAATAAAATACTTTCATTCCTTCTAAATCATCTTTTTCTGCCTATACAATCTGATGTGCTTATATTAGCACTTTGAGTTCATCAGTTATGAGGGCTCCCTCACACAGCTAGTCCCTCTGAAGTGATAGAAAGCATCTGAAGAGTTTCAGCTGAACTTTACAGCCTGCCTAAAGAAGCTGTCTCATTTGGATGATACCAAGACACCTGTGTTTTTATGGACAGAAGTAGATACCTATTTCTAGCCCCATCCAACAGCCTTGTTCTTATGGGATATCAAAGGATTCTGTTGTGTTGGTCACCATTGTATCCAAAAAGTTTCTCAAGTAACAACAACGATAAACACAATACTGTTAAAGAATCTGAAAAAATAAACCTAAAAATTGGGGTTTTGGTGTCTCACTACTGCCACCAGGAGACAGCAAAGTTTTGAGCTATGCTTTGTGTTTCTCAGGAAAGGACCAACATCTTCCCTTTACCCCAGCATCCACATCAATTTCTCTTCTACATTTTCAAAACCAGCTACCACTAAAAGTTAGCAATTGTTTTTGTCGAACACTAACACAGCAGTTCTTCAATGAATTAAGCATTACACATTGTCCATAGCAATGAAATATGTGAAGTATCTTGCTTATTAGATGGCAATTCTCTTCAAGTTGTTAAAATGTATTTAATATTACAAACCGAAGTAAAGGTATCGACCTCATTGCAATCCTGCATGACAGAAAAAGTTCAGAATAAATTCCCAGTAACTTGAGTGCCAGCAGTCTCTTTACCATACCAAAATCAAAGAGGCTTACCCCTTCCTAACTTTGGCTATTTCAGTTTTGACTTCTTCGTTTCCAAAAAAAAAAACTCAAGCACAGGTCCTGCTCAAAGTTAAAAAGGGAAAAAAGTCCTAATTTGGAGAGGATACCTAAATGAAAATAACTTATTGCTATGACAGTTTAGTTTACCCATTTTTCATTCATCAAATCTCTACATTTTTGAAGAGTTAGGCTCTTTATCATCTATGAAAAGTGAAAGAATTTGGCAAAGTCATCTCTTTGATATAGCAATATCTATTCACTCTGACCCTGACTCTTACCAAAGATTTCACTAAGCCACTTGAATTCCTTCACCACAGTTTTTATCTTTAAAAATCTGACTACCTCTTTCAGCAGCAGGGGAAGACTCATTCCTAAAACATAAGCTGAGATCAGTAATCCTGCGGGAAGTTCATTGTATCAACAGTGAGTACAGAATTCGCCTCCTCAGCTCAAACTCTCCGGTTCAGCACGTGCACCTGCAACACATGTGACCCTCAAAATGGCAGGGGACATGCTCCATGCTCCATGCCCCAGTGCTGCCAGGCAGAGGTGGAAGCCAGCCTCCTCACCATCCTTGTGGTGTTTAGCTGTCCAGAACACACACAGCTCTCCCTGCTGCAGAAACTGCCTCAAGGACCACAACGGAGCATTGCTCCAGAAGATGATACTCCACTTTATGAGATGCAATTTCTTCCATGAAAGGCGTACTGGTTATTCTTAGAAAGCAAGACCTTTCCAGCTACACCCCTGGAAGACAACAAGCAGGTTCAAAAGAAGGAAAGTTCCTGCAAAAGAAGTTTTATTTTTCTGTTATTAGCGAGCGACAAGTTTGCTTCTACACTTTAAGATTTTCCTGTTTTTGAAGCACTTTAAATGTTATTAAGCACCCACTACTCTATGAGCTACGCAAGTATTACCAGCAGTAATGCACTAACTACTGGCACCTACCACCCCACAATCAGTTCAGGAAAATGATTAAAGACCAAAGCAAAAGCCCTCAAAGGTTTGAGGGAAGTCTTCAGTGAAAGGAAGTAGACACATTACTGTTTGTATGGTCAGATGCACAATACCTGCCACCAGAATAATGTGGACAGATATTAATAAAATGAATGTCCTACGAAGAGGAGGCTTATAATACAGCACATTTGTTTATTGTGTCTTCTTACTATTACAGTTTCCATAGAGACTGGGAGAGTTCAAAAATTTCAGCACCGGGCAACAAATTCTAATGATCTTTTTTAAAGAATCGTTATAGCATATATTTAGTGCACACAGAACACATCAGCAGGATTTATATTCAGGTGTATGAAACACAGATCACCAGTCCTAATGCAGAGGTGCTCAGGACTGTGCAGGATTTCTAAGTCTTTGTGGCAACAAGAGAAAGATCGCTCCTTTTAACACATTATTATCAGTCCACGCCATGCTCGTTCCTGCTCTTCAGGCTTTTCAATTTCATGTTGCTTCCTCCAATTGCCCTCCAAACAAGCACAGGAGCAAAAAGTACTGAGGCGTTTTCAAAATATGCTTCCCTTTCCCCGAAGCTTATGTGATATCTTACCCCCTACATTTATAATCACCTACAGTTTAACCATGATGTAATTTCTTGTGCCTTGTGGGCTGATTTCTGTGACTCACCATTTCCAAATATATTTGTGAAGGTGGTTCATGAATTAAAGTTCTGTCAGCTGAAGCCTCCAGCATTGTTCTGCCCATGTTCAGTATGGAGGCTCCTGGCTCACAAGAAGTGTTAATGGTACAGTACAGAGGATCAGTCCTCAGTTTACAAAGGACACTCAAGAAGCCATTATATAATGTAAGACAGCCTGCAAATGCCCCCATGGCTTTCTGTCATGACACCATTATTCTTTGGGAAGTTTAGGTTTCCTATATATACCACTGAAAATCTTCAGATGATTCATCCCCAGGGTTTGCTGTCAGATGAACGCTGTTGTGAGTTATGCTTCTCGTGGTTTCTGCGGGGCTGCGCTCTTGCCCATTGCCTCTTCCCTGATTTTAAGCCACGTCCAAATAACACCCTTATTCTTTGCTTGTTCACAGCACCCTCTTAATCACCTAGAAATTCGTACTTCCTCACTTAAGCAGTTAACTACCTAGGTCTAGCAGACTAATATAGTTCAATAAAATTAATAGCATCTACAAATGACAATGTGCATCCAGTCTTGCAGAATTACTTTCACAGAGGTGTACTGAAACACCGCTTTCCTTTATGAGGAAATGTCTTCACCTTCTTCTTTGCTCCTTCCCTGTCCCAGTGCTATTTGCCACAAGGGAGATAAGCTAACAGGTCACTTTTTGCTGTTCCTAGGCTCTTATTCTGCTTTTCCTCCCTGTTCAACAGCATTCCTCCTCTTGACTGCCAGTTTGGGAAAGTGTCTTGTCCAAGGCAGAGTCACACTGAGACACCTAAACCACATGCATGGAAGCATTTGCTACGTTTCAATCTCAAGTGCAGAGACTACAGAGCTGCCTCTGGTCATGTACTTCTACAATAACCACCACTAGCAGCTTCGGGGATCAGATGCCTTATTGGTGCAGAAACATTTGATATTTCCCATCATGACAGAAAGGAGACAAGTGGTTAAATTACTGTCTGTTGTGCACAATTGTAGACATTAGCAGCTGTTATTTATAGTGCCTATTATGTTATAGTATCCCAAAAGACAGGAGAACCACGTCATGCAGCATTACTACAAATAAAACCATTCTAGCATAGAATAACCCTTTTAAGCATAGAGAATATCACTGTAGGTTATCTTTAAACGGAAAGCATGAACAGCTCAGGTGTTTTGATAACAAAATGTATGTTTTAGTACTCCTTTCCCCCCCCGCCCCCCCCAGCTAATAGAAGAAGAAAGGAAGACAGGAAAAATTGTACATTAATAAAGTCAGGTGAAAGAAAAAAGGTAGGTCTGGAAGAAGTCTCCACCAGTGCATCAGTGGAAGTGGGATGTCTTTTTCTGGAAAATGCACAGCCCATGTTTTTGTCATGGAGAGGCTTGTATGCCACAGCTTTGTAGGTCTGTTATTAATCTTAGGGAGTTAAATGCAAGTCCTAAACATCTGGCAGACTACTCCAAATTAAGCACCATGCCTTAGAGCAAACCAAGCATCATTTGGGCCTCTTATGAAAATAAAAGTTACCTAACACTGAGCATCTCAGACACAGAACCTGATTCCCCATCCTCTCCCATTTGTCTAGTAAAAATGGGGGTAGGGGAAGGACAAAAAGCAAACAGGATTTCTGGAAATATATATTTATATATTTAGGAGTTAGCAATGTGAGCTGTGTTCCTCATTTTTTCTAACTTACATCCTTTTTACAATAAAACTTTTAGCTAATATCCGTTATTCCCATGTTCCCTAAATATATACATATATGTATGTTATGTATGTTCTGTTCTTCAAAAGAGCTTCCACAAAAATGGAGATTATGTTAGAACTGAACTGAATCTGGGATAAGAGTTTAGCAGGCACTTACGATGCTGTTTCCATTACACTTCCTCCTCTCAGAACTGGGATTCTTCCCAAATCAAAGAAGGATATATTTTTAGGACAACAATCTAGTTAAATTGAAATTTAAGGAAAAAAAAAAAAGAGAGAGAGAGAGAGAGAGAAATAATATAATGTTGAGGAACTGGCAGCAAATAAAAATGTGTTTGTTACTTCTATGCTTTGCACAAGTGAATGATTAATGCATACCAGCCAAGAGATCTGTCCTTATTTTCGAGTTGCCTCGCAGTGGCTGGAGTGAGACACGACACTAATGAAACAGGGAGCACAGATAGTTCAGTGTAGGCACTGAGACCTTTAAAAGGTGAGGGAACAGTTTCTTCTGGCCCACAATCAAAGCCAGATCCTCCAGTGGGAACAAAGTCCCAGCATGGCCTATTGCATCCATATGAAACCAATGAATCCAAGACTCCTCGGGCTGCATTACAGCTATAATCCTCCAAGACCTATATGAATTCCCTGTGCTCCTCACATTAATTGCTGGTTGTTCTACAAAACAGTACTAAGATTTTATCTTCTTTAGAAGCACATTTTACCTTACTGTATGGGTAGAAATTTCTGTCTTTCGATTTCTCTGCTCAATTACATGCTCTTTACCTCTACCCACACACTGCACTGTGTTGGCAACACTGCACATTTTGGCAGTGGACCTCAAAACTGTATTCCTCCGCAAGAGAATGCCTGTGTATAGTACACTCACAGACACATACACACCCCCTCAGTCCACGTGATTCATATACTGCCTGGGCAACCATCTCACAAATAGATGGAAGCACTGAAAAACAAAAATCCTGACCTCTGGCATATAGAAATCAGCCATTCTACTCACTGCCTTCGTTTAGCAATGCTCAGCCACATTATTAACAGAACTGGTTATCAGAGCTGTATGGAGTTTATGATGTACATTTGTTATCTCTTCCTTCGGTAGCTGAGCTGTACACATTGGGAATGCTTTACAAAACATCTCAGAAATAAAGGTCAAGAAAGCTTTCCTGCAAGAGATGCTGTTTTCTGAAGAGAATTTCCTTCCTACACACCTTCAGCCACCAGAGCTCTTCTGATGCTAGACAAAGAGATGGCAAACACATATGCCCACTCACATCTCTGCCTCTAGAAGAACACTTTACCAAGTTAGAGCCCCTTCTTCAGCCCCTGCTCCCCCACACACATCCTCGTCAATGCACATGAGGCTGAGATCGCTGTGAAAGTGGTATTTTACAGCTCATGGGTTATATTTAGTCCTCAGAGCACCAGGGCTAGTCAGCCTTGCCTTTCAGGGGAGGATGTTGTATTGATCTCGGGACATGTAATGTGACGTCCAAACATCCGCTTGCTCAGTTTTGGTTTGGGGACTACGTAGTTTGGGGTGAAACACAATCATGACTTCCAATAATGGTAACGAGAGGGGAAAAAAATCAGAAAGGAGGAACAGACTGGGCACAGTGAAGGATGCTGAACACCAAAAAGGACTTCCAGCCAGCTAGGGTACTACGAAAAGGCTGAAGCAGTAGAGCAGTGTGCTAATATCTTGGTTTTGGCTTCATAATCCAAATGGCACAGAGATCCGGGCCACCTAGAGTCTTAAACAATTTTATCCTCACACATATCCAGAATCTCCTGACCTGTCCAACTATTGTATGTGCAACAACAGATATTAATTAGCTCTACTGCTGGAAGTATTGAAGACATTGAAGTAGTCAAGATTCCGGAATACTGGAGCACTGGCACAGGTTTTTTGAGAGGCTCTTTTTGAGAGGCTGTGGGGTCTCCCTCTTTGGAGATCTTTGAGATATGCCTGGACGTGCATGGTCTTGGGCAACCTGCTCTGAGTATGCCCCTTGACATCACTGCAAACTATCTGATCTTCAGCTCTTGCCAGTTGTTCCTCATCCACACGCTGAATCATTGCGAGAAGTGGAACCAACACCCTGGTCCCTTACAGCCGTGCTCCCCGTGCTGCTGATCTGTAGGTATTAGAAAAGCTAGAGTGAAACACTGACTGAAGACCAAAGTTCAGGTAACAGGCTTGTATTCGGCTTGCGGAAACAGAAACAGGAAATCTAGAAATGAAACCTCACCCACTCAGGGATATTAAAATAAAAAAGTTCAGTATCTTTACCCAAACCTCCTGATATTTGAATTTGAATTTCATTCATTCCTACCATCAGATCATCTTTCCAGAAGAAAAAACAAACAAACAAACAAAAAGTCCATCTTTTCCAAGACTCTAGCCAGTGTTAACATGTTCAGCCAAGTCAAGCAAGTCACCTGGAAGAAGAAAGGACACAGACAAAAGTATACAAAACTTTATGCAGTGCAAAAATGGAACATTAGACATTAGCTAATCAGTTATCACGTCACGTTTAGAGAATGGTTACACTCTGCACTCTTTTCTAAACAAATCCAGGTTGGAATAAAAAAGGTTCATTAGAAAAAAAACAAACAAAAAAAAAAAAAAACAGTTTTAGATGTATGCTAGTGTAATATACAAGGAAGAGGGGGGAAAGTGGATTTTTTTAGCCTAGGTGTTAAAATCTAAAGAGAGGGAAAACCAAATAAGGCCTTCAGAAAGGGTATCTACAAGGAGCTGGGGAACAGAAAGTACCTATTGTCCAGATGAGTTAACAAGCTCAAGTTGCAGCAAGAAAGATGTGGGTTATGAACAAGGAAAAGTCTTCAGTGGTAAGGTCAAGTAACCTGAAAACAAGGCCTGGAAAGGCTAGCAGACATCTGTCAGGAAAGATGTGGGTATAACCGATCCTCCCTGGGCACACTAGAGTCTGGGTCCCTCCCATTCCTGCCTCCCTGCTAGCTTCGTTGATCACTGCAGGCAGAGTAAGGAAAACAGTCCAGAGAGCCCAGACCTCCTCTTCCCCAAGGAAAGGCTAACATTAAACATAGGCTGAGGTTCAGCCAGCGAGGAAAGGGCAGAAGAGTGAACATAAGAATGAGTTGTTTGCAATAACTAGCAGGCTCACCCCATGATACACACCTCCGCACAGCCCTGACTCTGCTGGTCAGGTCAGGTCAGTAATGCAGGGGGAAAGGGGCTGGAGAGCAGGAATCTCTAGGGAGAAATGAGGAGTCCAAATTATGCTCCAAATGCATCTGAGGATATTCTTTGTTTCACACTCAGACTGGAGCATTTAAATTAGATCTTCTCTGGCCAGGATGATTTCCTCCCTCAGGTTCATTCTCCAATTAATTGCTGTCAACATTTTTCACAATGTGAGTTACATTTGACAAGAACTTCTGTCACAGCTTATCACCCCTGCCACTGGATATCACTTCACACCCTTTCATCTGTTTTTGCTTGCACAGTCCAGTTCAGTTCTCCCTTCTTTATCCTTTACTAGTGACCCCGTACACCTCCACCGAGTTACGGTAACTGGAATTGCTCATAACAGCTCTAAATGAGAGGAATTTATTTATTTTTATTTTGCAAAGGTTAGCATCACACGACTGGTCAACTGAAAGCAAAACAACCTTGATAGCAAGGTATGAGAACTTCCGGATTAAGCAGAAGATTAAGAAAATACTTACTCTTGCTTTATTTTCACCCCTCTAATTCTCATTTCCATGGAAACAGGGCTGGAAAGTACCAGCAGGCAGCCTGCAGCTGAACATCTGAATGAGAGTGCTCGTGTTGAACTCAGCAAGCAGGCAGCAGGTGAAGCCTGCAGGAGCTGCCTAAAAATCTATAGCTGCGTTTTGAAAGGAAAAGGACAGCCTCGAGTCAGGCAAAGGACTTCTAAGCAGGATTACATGTAACCCTAGTGAATATTCTTGCATTGCAACAGCTGATAATCTGACTTCATCTTCTGTAAAATATAAGGATAAAATTTCTTTATCTCAGCTGCACCAGGCAAGAATCCATCACAATTAATTAAGCACCCTGAAACGTTCAGATAGAGGATGATATACTAGCAAAAAGGATAACTTATTTTTTGTAACAGAGCTTTGGCTTCCAGACACTGTCCTGTAATTCCTTCTGTGAAATCAAACTGGCTGCTGCCCAGTCCATACACGTGTGTTTTGAGTCCAGTCATACGGATGGCTCTTCTTACAAACATCCATTGCAGTTTAACTAATGTGTATATGGAAAAAACAAACAAACAAACAAACAAAAATAGAAGTTAGTAATGTATTTGCTAGCTATAAAGCACATAGGTTCTGAGAACCACTCCACATTCCTTGTATTATAAAAGCTACTAGGGCAACCCAACTGTACATATTAAAAAAAAAAAAAAAAAAAGGCAAAAAAAAAGGCAATGTTAACTTCTTTACTCATTTTAGTAAAGTTTCATAGAGGAATTCTTTTTAATACCATCTTAGATTTTTCGCCGGTTCAATATTTGCTCTTCAAGCAACAGGAAAAAAAGCAAACAAAAGAAGGATGAAACATTACTGTCTTGGGCTATGCTTTACCCAAACAAGAGATCGGTTATTATTAAACTCCTGCTTTTGTATCTAAAGCAATTACCACTTTCTCAAACAGATATTATTCATTCTTTGTAGAGAACAGAACACTGGTCCCACTTTGTGTCAATGCAATTTCAGCCAATATAATGGACAAAACAGAACGATCATAACGAAGGAGGTAATGTCTTAGGCAAGTGCAGTATCGGCACACAAGAACTGACCTGAAAATGGATGATGAAGAAACTTGAGACAGCATAAATCTTTCTTTTCTCTTTTTTTTGAAGAGTGTTATTTAAAGTTTAACAGAGCTATTTATCAGAATCAAGTCATCCTGATAGGTGTGGCTGTGCTTTATTTTACCTCCGTTCTCCTTTGCCATCGGAGAGGAAATGTGAGCTTAAAGCACCAGAGAACAAATCAACACGAGAAACTGTTAGTGACTATTGATTCATTACTTCCTCTGAGATCTTCAGCGGAAAAAATGAGCCCAAATTTAGCAGTCCACCACATATCAAACTCACAGCTATGACGGAAAAGGACAGTACAGAAGCTGCTTGTGCAATTTTCTTGCATCACAGGAAACTAATAACTGTGCTTCAAGAGCACAACCATGGCAGACACAGCATATACCCATCAGCATCTCTGCGGTGCAAGAATATCCATTTAACAGCTGCAGCAATGGCAAAAATTGCACAGAGCACACTCTGTTAATGAGTCCCACTGATAAGTCCCTTTTTGCTATACCAGGTATATTTGTATTTGCCTTGAGGATCACTTACAGGGACAGATCACAATGCTGGGAGCCCTGGCATAGGCAAAAATCAAACTCCAAATATTTCATTGATCTAGACTGAGCCTGATTAAACATAGCATACACAAAAGCATAAGCTTTCACATAAATTTCCTCTTTTTCTTTGTGTGAAAGTATCTATAGCTAAACAACCCACATGCACTGCCTAAGAGCTCTACTTCAAGCAAGACTAGAAATAAAACAATTTAAAAAAAATAATAATTTAAGAAATAATCCACATCACTGAACACTGACTTCTCTTTTTTAAAGCTGCATTTCTACCTCTCAAATATTTATTTATTTATTTATATATATATTTTGTAAGGAATGACAAGATATTCTGTACTTAAAGGCTACCTTCATTTCAAGGGTAGAAACCAAACACACTGATCATACTGTACAAACAGCTCTCCCAACCATCATAACTGCAAACCTTGCTAAGGGGAGAAGGGAAATGACAGCCTTGGCACCTGTTTAAGATTTACAGAAGTGCTCAAACAGCAACAAGAGGGACTTCTGACTTGGCTGAAGAGTTCCAGCAGGCTGGGGATGGATCATTCCTGGAAATGTTTGTAAAGGGAATTATGGCTGGCTGCACTGGATGCATGCATGCACCAAGGGTGGTGGACATACATCAATAGGGGTGGCTTATTTCTTCCAGCTGCAGCTTGAAAGAGAGAGGAATATAATTCGAGAAAATAAGCAAGCTGCTCCCCGCCAGGTCATTAGTACCTTCACACTGTTTCCCCTTATGAACTTGTTAGTAACACCTGTACAGGGCATGTAACTGCTTTTCTTCCAATTACCTTTATACCTGCTAATGCACCGCAGTTGCTGCTGGCTGGTTAACTTAAGGGAGATGGAAAGAAACCAGGAATGGGCATCAGTGAAGCTGTTTGTTGTGCTTATGGCAAACAAGAAGGAAGTACAGAATAAAGGTGTCTGATCTGGGATCTTTTGCCTGTTGAGGCATGGGTTATGTGGCAAATACAGGTTCTGCATACCAGCTAACATGGTAATGAACATACATTATGCCAATATGTGCCATATGAATTTGTTAATTTAGTAATGAAAATATACTTGTGATTAAAGGAAAGCCACAAATAAATTAACACTTCAGAAATGAAACATCATCATCTATTAGAAAAGCTTAATGCAAGCACTCAGCTCAGACACAGAGATCTGGTAACTGCTTTATTTGTTTTAAAAAAATAAAACCTTCTTCCACCTTTGAAGCACCTAATCTCATTAAATATGTCTTCCAAACCTGCATTGCTAGATAGCAGCTGAATTACTTTCTATCCTCCTTTTTGAAAGGCTCTGCATTAAATGTTTTCATAGCCAAGTTATAAGCACTGAAAATAAAAGTTTGCAGTAGATGGGAAAGGTTATCTGTGCCCTTGTGTCGTTTCTTCCCATACGTATCTCTGTTCTCTGGTTTACAGATACAGAATGTTGACACCAAGAGAGTACGTGGTGGCACTTCAACCTTTTACACGGTGAAGGAAGTGTCAGTGGGATTCACAGTTTTCCAGGGCACAGGCGATCCAGGGCCGTACTAATTCAAAGGCTTGTTACATGTATTCCCTGAGACTCCAGGACGGACAAGGCTTGGAGGGCAGCCAGGTGAGGGGATAGTATGGCCTGGCATCACTGGCCTCACCATTCCCCAGGGCTCGTTTCTCTCTTGGGGGTGCAGATCCCCAGCAGCTCTTGTGCGAAGACTGTGAAAGAGGTTGGCCAGAGGAGCGCTCTTCAACCTGTAGCTGAAGACTCCTGAACTGGCCACTCCTGAACTCCTAAATAGATATAAACAAGTGGGGAAACTAATACTGCTTCTGCCTTTCACCCATCCTCCTCCCCACATCTGTGCTCTTCCCCAGTGGTTTTGGAGGTCTTGTTTTATGCTTCTTCTTCTCTTTCTTCTCCCATCCCCCCGTCCATCTCTTTCTCTCCTTTTCATTAGGAACACCCAGCGCTGCACATTCCTAAATTCCTTCAAACACCAGCAACTGAACACAATGATCTGAAGCTTGCAATCTGGCTGTTTCTTCAGACTCACTTAATGAGAACTGAACTGGCCAAGATTATATACAATGTACACATCTGAATTCAGATAGCAGGTTCCAAGTTCACAGAAATTTAATAAATGCCTTCTTCTTAATGTGGACTCATGGATTCTGTCACAACCAAACAGGAAAATGGCTCATGTATCTCTAATCGACTCCACCAACCAAACTCAGCCTCCCAGCAATGTAAATCCCCTACCGCGAAGTAGTTCCAAGCTGCCTCCATCAAACAGGCACACAGAAAATAGGAAGGAGCAAAGAAAGGACAGACAGCCTTAATTATTCACTCTAGGTTACATGAGAAAATTTGAATGGAAGGACACGCAAACTGCTCTTCTTTTCAGGGTTGCAGAAGGCAAGCTCCCCTGCAAAGACCACAGCTCCATCTGTAAGAGCTCCCGGAAAGCACAGCTCCCCTGGTTGAAAACAGGCTGCCAAAATGTACCCCCACAAAATCCTGGCAAGAGGGCCTGCTGCTCAGACAACACACTGGCAATCTTCTCGCCTCTGTTTAACCTCTTTTGTGTTGGGATCCTACAACTGCACCTGCAGCCTGCTAGAAATTCAGTCATTCCTCTCCTCCAGTAAGGAACTGAATCCCCCCACACACACACACATCCTCTCTGAACTCTTCTTCTACTCCTTTCTGCCAAGGATTTAAACACCATAAATGAGGGAAACAGGGAAAATGGAACACAGACATTATCTACTTTGCACCTGCTGGCAACTCCCAACTACGCAGTAGGTAGGCATAAAAATACTCGTAGCAGTCACATAGAAGCAGTAGAAATGACAACTATTTTCATACCTAAGTGTGCTTGAGTTGTACAGAAGTTGTTACATGCCAGAAACTGATGGGATTCTTCTTCAAAGAGCCTAGGTCAAAAATCTTCAAAACAAAATTTTACCAGCAAGCTTCTCTCATACCCAAATGAAAGCACTTCCGAAAGTAACTGGGATTTAGTAGGTACTTGGTATTTTATATAAACAGCTTTCTTGATATTGATTATGAAGGCATATTTCACCCTGTTTAGCCAAATGGTAAGATTCTCAGTGCCCAACACCAGGCCATCAAACTGGCTTTGATACCTACTTGATGCACTTCTGTACAAGTCAAGAAGAGTTTAGTCATCAATAGAACCTGGATCAAATCTTTCTACTACAGATAAAATTTAAAAAGATAATCAACACAAGAGTACACAAAACAGGCTTTGGTCATTATACAGTGTTTCCTTGGCAAAGTTTTCAGGAAACCAGGAAATAAATACAAAGGCAAAGTCTGTCTGCAATCTGTTCACTAATTACAAACTTTCAAATTCTTTCCAGAAGAGGTGTATTATTAACTGTCTTACTATAATGTACTCCTCCCATGTTCACAGATGAAAATGGAAATGAGATTTTAACTTTTCTTTGAGGAGCTGCAGGTAACCACGAGTCGCACTACAGTTCAACACAGTCGTCAAGTTCTCTATGCAATTACGCTCAGTGCAAACTGCACCTGAAATGCAAGTAACAGCAAGCCAAGGAACAAACTGGTTTGTTTTAATTGTCACTACTGGAAGGGGGGGGGAAAGGGAAGAAGTCTTAAGAGCTGCAAGCATTCACATATATTCTATTAAACAGGTACTGAAAACAAGCTGTGTTTTTTCTTCTGCCTCTCTGAAATTAGTCTGTTAAATCAAACTCACAATTCCATCCATATTCTGTCAGTTTCACCCAATTTATAACATTCTAAAAATGATTTTAAAGCTTATTTTAGAAGAAATTGTTTTCCCTGTAATAAAAGAAAGTAAAATTACTTAATCGTTTTATTCTTGTCCATGCTATTGTTCTCATCAATTCATTTGTTCTGGTCACAAACTTATTATTTAAGTCTCCTGCACAATAGCAAGGCATCATTAATGATACACCCTGTGTCATATTCTAACCCCTTAGTACCTAAAAAATAACCACAAAGCAAGCATTTATCTGCAGTCAGAAATAACACAAGACTTTCACACTTCTGTGAATCAAGAGGACCATATTTCAGACTCTTTCTCTTTTCTCTCCAGAACTGTAACTTTATAATTAACAAGAGACACTTCAGAAATTCATACAAGTACTTTTATAAGCAAGACCTGATAGCAATCCCTACAAAAGCAATAGCTCCAGAAAGCTAACAGAAAACACAAAATCTTCATATAAAATCAGATGATTTAAACAAGCTAAGTACCCACACCATCACTAACTAGAACAGACTCCAGTGACTCTAAGTAGCAAACAGGACTTCTCTGTATAATCCAATTTGTGTTTGTATTTCTCCAAACCATAATCCAATATTAACTCATTAAGAGAAAAGTTTACCTGTGTTCCTGTCAGGCAAAATACAGCAATGCTTCTGCAGTATGCCAGGCAGAACCTGTGGAAACAAAGAAGCAGACATTAACATACACGTATTTTCAACATCACATGAAGAGCTGATGATTGTCGGAGTGCATATCTGATCAAGCTTTGTGCTTTCATTCTGGATGCAAATTAACTGTTGTACTGTGCAAATTTGAACCTTACTCATTAGGAACCACATGCTGAGAAGAATGGTACATGGCTGGTTTCTTAGTATTGCCCGTAGTGTCACCCCCTCCCGCAGACTATGATATTGAAAAGTCGAGTAAATGATATAAACACAATTAAATGTGTTCAGCTTAGAAAGATAGCAGGTTATCGGTCAATGCTGCTGCTATTCCTTATTTTGCATGTTTAGCCCTGGGGCTATGAGGTTCGGCTTTTCATAAATCATGGAAGATCAGACTCCAGATCACAGCACTTCCCTTCTCAGATGCCCATTTCCAGTAGCTAACACAAAACCACAAAAGCTTGAGCAAGAAACTCAAGGGAACAGGGACAGATGAAGTCCTATGCTTGTGGTTCACCACATCCACTGTGCTGATTGCCTCTGGCAGCCACTGAGAAATGCTGCAGAATCTTCC
Organism: Anas acuta; assembly: GCF_963932015.1. Lineage (NCBI taxonomy): Eukaryota > Metazoa > Chordata > Aves > Anseriformes > Anatidae > Anas > Anas acuta. The sequence continues at coordinate 97,351,091 of NC_088981.1, forward strand.
CACTACCACTGGCCCTTTCTTCTGGGCAGGGACCTACATTTCTTCACAGGTTTATACACTGAAGTCACCTGTTTTGGTGCAGTTTTGGTGCTCCTACCAGCAGCAAACTAGAAGCACCCAAGACCTATTTTAGTCTGACTTTTACATCTATAATTAACACCCTCTACAACACTATCTGCATCTGTAAAACTGCAGCTTAAAGTTTAACAGCTCTTCCTTTACTGTTTCAGAGAAAAACCCAATTAAAAGCCATGCTCTGAGATGCCCTCTATAAATTGTCCCTTGGGGGTCAACAGGTGTCCTTTAAAGTCTGAAAGGCTCAAAAAAATAAAATAAAATAAAATAAAAATCATCTACAAAGAGATAGGAGACCAGCATCCTATCTAATCACTGTGTGGAAATGCCGGCCTTCCGGCCTTCTAACCACTGAGAACACCCTAGGCAACACCACAGCTTGCGTTAAGTTTTAGAGTCACGGAATCACAGAATTGTCTAGGTTGGAAGAGACCTCAAGATCACCTAGTCCAACCTCTGACCTAACACTAACCAGTCCTTCACTAAACCATATCACTAAGCTCTACATCTAAATGTCTTTTCAAGACCTCCAGGGGTGGTGACTCAACCACTTCCCTGGGCAGCCCATTCCAATGCCTAACAGCCCTTTCAGCAAAGAAGTTCTTCCTAATATCCAACCTGAAAATTCGTGACAGAAAATACTTTAGGGCCTAGGGACCTTTTATCACAGACTGCTGTTGCAGTTTGGCCAAAGTAGGGATGAGGGAATTGGACACGCAGTGCCCTGCAGCAACACCCCAGGGCCTCGTCCCTCCCTGCAGCTTTGTCCAATACACATGCTGATAACCCCTGGGGGACCAACACTTCAGCTCCTCTGTCCTCCAGCACAACAAATTAAAGTCTTAAGAAACTTGCTGCACAATGCTTCCTCCTGAACGCACACATGCAGAGGCAGTGCCACTGCGAAATTGTGCTTTTATTGGCATTTTAACTTGAAGAGCCAGTCTGAGGGCAGAAAGCTGTCTTGGACACAAAGCTGCAGTGAGAAGAAATCTCCCCCCCAGTTCCTCTAAACTCTACTGAAAACAAAGCATATAAATATAAGCTCTTGCAAAAATAAATCTGGCATAATTCTAAAGATAAGCTTTTTGATAAAAGGGAAAGCAAGCTGGGTTTAAGTGGTGGATGTTAGGCACAGGGCAATCAAGGCAGATCCACAGAAACTTCTCAGCATATCCCCCCGACAGATTATGAGGACACTGCTTTGTTGGAAATGCAATTTATGCTCACATTTGGGGCTTTATCACATTGTAGCACCTCTTGTAAGCACCTTTGGCTTGCTAAGCAGCTTATTTTTCCCAGACTCCTTCAGCTCACCCTTTCAAACATACACACGTGTGCTTTTGTCCCTGAGAGGTGCAGGGCTGTAGCTGCCAAGATTTCTGGAGGCTGCCAGGCCAGTGCTCCCTTCCCTAGCCATGACATCGGTCACCAGCACCGCTCTTGGAAGTCCAGAAAATTTGATGGCAGAAGTAAAACCTAAGTTTCAGGGGGGTTCTTACCAATGTTTGTAAATACCTGAAGGGAGGGTGCAAAGAGAACAAAGCCAGGCTCTTTTCAGTGGTGCCCAGGGGACAGGACAAGAGGCAACGGGCACAAACTGAAGCACAGGAAGTTCTGTCTCAATATGAGGGGGCACTTCTTTACTGTGAGGGTGACAGAGCACTGGCACAGGTTGCCTGGAGAGGTTGTGGAGTCTCCTCCTTGGAGATCTTCAAATGCCACTTGGACATGGGCCTGGGCAGCCTGCTCTGGGTGGCCCTGCTTGAGCAGGGGTTGGACCAGATGCCTCCAGAGGTCTGTCCAACCTCAACCATTCTGTGGTTCTGTGATAGGCTTACAGCTGCCTACTTCTAAGCCTGTTCTTTTTACTTCACTTTTTTTTTTTTTTTTTTATTTAAAGAGGTCCTACTGTCCTTAAGTTAATGCCCTCAGAGCCAAAGCCAGGTCCATGACTCTGAGCCACAGGGCTTCAGAAGCACTCTCACATCCTTTTGCCCCTGCAGTGTAAGGGAAGGTTGTTTTGGATGCATGTAAAAAATAACCATTTAAGGAAACTCTATCAAAAAATGTTGTTGCAAGCTCAAGCACTCAGTGTTAGAGTCCTTACTGTCTGCTGACAGACAAAGCTGTACACGCATGTGCATGTTTGAGAACTGGTACTCCCAAATTTCTGCATGCAGCTAAATACTGCCCCTTCTCATCTCTTTTGGTATACAGAAGACCTTTAAGCATTGCTTCCTTAAGCAGAAATCCTTCTTGCTTGAAGTAGTCACAAAACTAGCCAGCTTGCTTCAAGTAGGACTATTTAAGGGAATAGAGTAGGTAGGACTTGAACTGAAGTATCAGCTTGCTTTACCCACATTTACAGACAGCAGGAAGCCTGTATTTTAAGAAGAATCAATAGCACAAATAACAATATTTTACTAGTAAACTATACATCATTCTATACTGTTTCTTGAACTTTAAAAATAAAAAAATATCCAGTGATTCTTAGAAGTGCAACATAACATTTAGAAACTATAGCATTTTCCTTATGGCCATGGATATAAATAACAGCACAGTCTTATAAGCATTGAAAGCATAAAAATTAGAAGCAGAGAACAAAGAAATCCTAAAATGAGCAGAGACAGTCTTTCAAAGCAGTGTAACACAAAGACTGAATTTTGAAAACACCCTGTCTTACTCAGACACAAAGTAACACTTAGTTCCTAGTGAATCTGTCACATTTTTTTCCCCACATTCACAAATCATGGAGAAGCATTATGAATTTATTATGAGCACCCAGTTAATCAAATTAAGGCTGAAATGAAAAGAAGAGACAGGAAAAAAAGCAGGTCTGGAATAGCAAGACAATTTCATTGGGAAAAGAAAAGCTCTAGAACACATTTTTTACATTCCTGGTAGGCATGATACAGATAAGAGAACAGTCACACTGAAAGAAACAAGCTTGAAAAACATTTGCTTTTCCCTTCCCTCTGCTCTCTTAAGTGTTAAGTAGGCAACCAGCACAGAAGAGGCTAAAACAATGCTGCCTTCTCCCCACCCCTTAACATGTTTACCCTGTACAAAGCCCATTTCTGGCTGGTAGGAGTTTGATATCAACCTCCCACTTACTTATCTACAGTATACAGATTTTTACACTGTACCCATCTCCATGGTACCCAAGAGCCTCTTCACACAGCTCTCCTCCCACCTTCTCCCCACTCCGTTCCTCTCCTCCCTAGGGAAAATGACATGAGCATTCCTCAGCAAAATTGTCACCTTTCCCTCTACATGTCTCTCTTTTCCCCTGATTCTTGCTTTTCATTCATTTGAATGTTGCAATCCCCATCTTATTCCTTAGAACGCCTTTACATCTCAGAGTTTTTTCCTTATTTTCATAGATAGACACTATATTTTATTATTATTGTTGTTGTTGTTATTATTGTGGCTTGAAACTTTACCTGAACAGGTGCAATCTGAGTGACAGTCTCAACCACAACCACAGCCAGACCTGGAGTGGTTTCTGATACAGAACTCAAAAGAAGTCAAAACATAGAAGCAACAGTAGGGCTTCACATGCAGAAAACAAAAAACAAACAAACAAACAAACAAAAAAACATAGAGAAGAATAGAAGATTGCTTTTGAACGCACTTATTTTTCCTTGTGGGAAAAATAATAGTAATAATAATAATAAATATTTTTAAAATATTTTAGGTATCAGTTGCATTAAGCTGAAGATTTAACCTTCAGTTGTTTTATAAGCTGTCAGCTGGAAGCTAAGGCATCACAATACTAAATTAAAACTGGACTCAGAGACACAGAAATAGAATATATAACACAGCAGGTAGCGTGTCGTTATCGTCAAGGTGCTTCCCTAGCAGTAGCCAAATTAGCTCTGGTCCCACAGTATACAATTACGTAATCATGTGTAGCAAGAGAGCAATCTTAGATCATGGTGTCAATGCAAATACTTCCTCAGATTCAATGAAAACTTCTAATTGATGTCAGTGGATATTCGTCAGGACCTGTTCATAATTGTTTTCATTACAGCTTGCTGCGTGCATGTATATATATATACACACACATGTATATATATATATACATACAAATATTTATAAGCCATAATTAATGTTCAAAATAATATGTAGATCAACTATAGATGTAGAAATGCAATATAGGTATGCAGAAAGCTTCTGAGAGCAGCAGAGTATTCACATATCTTTATATAATATTTTTATATGTATGCTTCTTTCATTTCACAAAAATAAGACATTTGAGTTCTCTGCATGTTCAGTATGCAATACTTTTTTTAATGTGGTTTAACAAGGACTAGAAATGATTCTTACAAAATTTGTTTATGTTTTGAAAGTACTAACACCTAACACAGTTTGAAAAAGGAAAGAGAAAGAACCATAGAATTATAGAATCATTAAGGTTGGAAAAGACCTTCAAGCTCATCTGGTCAAACCATCCCCCTGCCACCAATGTCACCCACTAAACCATGTCCCTCAGCACCACGTCCGACCTTTCTTTAAACACCCCCAGTGATGGTGACTCCACCACCTCCCTGGGCAACCCGTCCCAACGCCTGACTGCTCTTTCTGAGAAGAAATGTCTCCTCATTGCCAACCTGAACCTCCCCTGTTGCAACTTGAGGCCATTCCCTCTAGTCCTATCACTGGTTGTCTGTGAGAAGAGGCCAACCCCCAGCTCCCCACACCTTCCTTTCACATAGTTGTAGAGAGCAATAAGGTCTCCCCTGAGCCTCCTCTTCTCCAGACTAAGCAACCCCAGTGCCCTCAGCTGCTCCTCATAAGACAAGGAAGGAAGGAAGGAAGGAAGGAAGGAAGGAAGGAAGGAAGGAAGGAAGGAAGGAAAACCTTACAGAGAAACTGAAACATGAAGTAAAATAATTCCACCATGAAAAATGCCTCTGTTAAATTAATATCTACTCACTTAAAAGGATCTGCTGCAAGAGTATGTTCAGACCTCTCAATGGTATTGAATGATAAAGATGTTCTGACTGCTTTCTCCTCCACTTATACTGTTAAAATGGCTATAGGAAAGTAAACTGTATTATTTTCTCTCATCTGTTCACATTTGTTAACTAAATTAAAAAATATTGCTGAAAAGTAAGTTAAATGAAGATAAACAGTTTCCCAGGTCCAAAATTACAGAACTCCCAAATCTGGAGTCAGAGTAAAACTCAAGGCAGAAGTTAAAAGGTGGTCTATAAGTTTCCAGAAGGGAAAAACCCTGGCTTGATTTTGAAGTCCCAAATTGTGATGGGATATTTGTCTCTGCTTTTTGCATCCTAGAAATCCAGTGATCCCAAAGATTTCAAAGGTTATCAACTTTTTATTATCAACTTTTGGCCATGCCAACCACACTGGACATATACATGGTCCTTGTGCTTATGTTCAACATCTGCCAAGGACTGCCTCTGAGATAAATCCCTATCCTCTTAACCTCCCTCCCCCAGAAGACTATTATAATTAGCATGTGAAACATTTTAGTGGCAAGATTATGGTAATATTCAGAAGAAAATCTGTCATACATATGATGGGCAAACACATATAGGTTTACAAAAATATTGAGAAAACGTATTACAAAATTTGATCTTTACTCATGTATTGATGATTACAAAAAAATGGCCCTTGGGCAGAGTAATCTCATAAAGCGCCCCTTGCATTTTATTTGGAAGTAGTACTGTACTGGAGAGAATAGAGTTTAGATGTTTTGGTGTGAACCAGTGAGTTCCTGTCTTTTTGTCTTTCAAATGTTGTGTCACTTTTTAAAAAAAAAGGCAGGCACCCCCTAGGCATTGGTATGTGCATTACTCAATGCTAAGCTTTGCTGCTTCCCTACAATCCACACAAACTGCACAGAAGGAATTGTATTTTTTTTCATTCTAAGTATCTTATCCATTATATCTCCATATTTGCTTTTCCTTATATTTGTTTTGGTACTTATGTTTTAGGCAAGATTTCCTTATCAGCTGCTACAGAGATGTTTTGAGATGGTGTTTGTAACAACTAGATCTTATAAACATTTGAAATGCTGCAATCTCACTTCCATGAAGGTCTTTTGCTGTCTCTTGTCACTGCAGAGGCATAATCTATTTGGGTTTCCTCTTTATTATGAAGTTTCCCTCTTTTGGACTTTGGACTGAGGATTTTAGATGTCTGAACTGTTAAAAGGAGAAGGTCCTACTCATCTGTAACCTATTCCCTGCTTCTCATTCAGCAAAAAGGAAGAGTTCAGGATTCAGCCTTTTGTTGAACCACAGAATCATTTAGATTGGAGAAGACCTTCGAGATCATGAAGTCCAGCAATCAACCCGGCCTAGCAGTCAACGAACAAGCAGCCAATTATCTAACAAATCTGTAAAGGTATTTGCCCTCAGGGTATGAGAAGTAGGCAAGGTTTCCTGTTCACAAGCTGTTGTGTGATATGGACCACCATAAGCTAAAGGGTTATCATTACAGCATTACTCTGTTTCTTCTTTCAAACCAGTCAGGTACTTGTAACCAGGTGCTGAAATGGAAATGCTTTATACCAGTTTGCAGTGGGTTCAACCTACAAGAAGCTGAATCTGCACTTCATTCCATTCTCACAATCATCATTAGATTTTGTTACGCTTTTAAAGGGTTATCTAGGGATTGTATCAACCCAGTATAACGGTATCATTTCAGCTCCTGTAAGTACTCAGAGGCAACCTAAGATTACCAGTGGCTCTTTTTTAAGTCACCCTTGAAGTGGTTAATGGATACAACCCACACTGGCATCAGCAACACTACCAAGTTACTCATCAAACCAGCCCTTGAAACGTCTAGCTCTTGAGGAGAGCATCAGGACCAGAGGGCCCTGCCCTTGCAGCTTTCACCCAACCATGCGCCTGTGGTGCCAGAGCAATGCTAACCCCATTCCTAAGTTTTGGGTACCACAATATAAGAAGGACATAAAACTGTTAGAGAGTGTTTGAGGGAGGGCTACAAGGGTGGCAAAGGGTCTGGAGGCGAAAATGTAAGAGGAGCAGCTGAGGTCCCTTGGTTTGTTCAGCCCAGAGCAGAGCAGGATGAGGGGAGGCCTCATGGCAGCCTGCAGCTCCCTCACGAGGGGAGCAGAGGGGCAGGTGCTGAGCTCTGCTCTCTGGGGACAGCAACAGGACCTGAGGGAACGGCATGGAGCTGGGACAGGGAAGGGTCAGGCTGGGGGTTAGGGAAAGGTTCTGCGCTCAGAGGGTGGTTGGGCACTGGGACAGTCTCCCCAGGGCAGTGGTCACAGCACCGAGCTGTCAGAGTTCAAGAAGTGTTTGGACAATGCTCTCAGACATAGGGTCTGATTTTGGGGTGGTCCTGTGTGGAGTCAGATGTTGGACTCAGTGATCCTTGTGGGTCCCTCCCAACTCAGGATATTCTATGTTTCTATGATAACGGCAAATCCAGAGGAAGAGCTCACTGTTGACATGGAAAATATTGACTCAATTTTTAGTGTATCTGGTGTGGCTGAAAAACAGTGGAGCTTTTTTAATGTCTTTCAATCATTCCCTGCTGGCTGTCAGTTCCTCTGCCCTCCCAAGGAAACAACCTTTCACCATGGCTCCTGATGAGCAGCACCCTGCTGCAAAGGCAGGCTGTGCCAAAATGTTTCCCACCCACTGCGGCTCGAGTAGGAAGGCTGGCTTGTCAGTTCATTCCATTGTATTCTGATGAGATGTCCCAGGCTTGTCCAATTATGTTACTTCAAGACTTCACTAGATTGCTGTTGTCCAATATCCAATTTCACATATTCATTGGTGAACTTTCATGCTAATTTAATGCCAAAACAGAAGTTGCTAATGATTCATCTGCTTTGTGTTCTTTTGAGTGAAAGTATTCTCTTCTCTTACCATCCTGGACCTTAGTCTACCATTCCCAGTTAGATACCAAGAACATAAATAAAACATGTTTATTGAAAGGACAAGTTATATTGAAAAAAAAAAAAAACAAAAACAAAAAACGTATTTACCACATATCAAATACTTTTATATTGTATTAATGTATTTATCATGGCATATCAAATCACATTTAAATATGTATTTTGTCTCCTTTTGATTTTGAATAAAAGGAAATGTTGGGTTAAGGAAGATATACCTCAGAATTGTTCTGAAAACATTTCAACATCCATACTAATATGTTGGTGGTTTTTTTTGTTTGTTTGTTTGTTTTTTCAGATTGCATTGCATCTCAAAAAAAAAAAAAAAAAAAAAAAAAAAAGGATTTTTCTTAAAACCCTTTCCATGATTAAAGGAAGTATTGATACCAACAACAGAAGCAATGTTTCTGTAGCAGAATTTTCAAATAAAAGTGACAGCCATTTAAGTAGTGAGGAACCCACTGCTGACTGCATAATCTATTCTGTACATCTGAATAAAAACTAAATAAGGGAAAGAAATGCTAGAAGAAATATTGTATTGTTATAAAGCTCCGTACACTATCTTTTTTTAATTCCTTTTATTGAAGTCACCATGGCAAGTTAAGCTGAAACACGGGTTTGATCGTTTTTTGACGGCCCAGGAAAGAAAATATTATTATCACTATGACACATTTCAGATTCATTTGCATTATCATGAACTAATTCGAATTGTCCTGCGTTTAACAAGCACTTATAAACATGAAATATTTTAAAAGTTATCATCTAAAGTATGCTCCCTTCACATAGTTCTCATAAAAATGTAATATGCACTAAACAGAGAACTAGGCAAGTCTCTGGAAAAAAAATATATATATATTCATGTGTCCCAAAAGTTAGCAGCACATCTTGCTCTGAAGTTATCCAATTAAATAACTTAGAACTGCCTTTTCTCTGTATCACTATACTTAATGATTTAACGATATAGGAAAATAACTGGTGGTAGTAGCAAGAGCCTGTAAACTTACTGTTTTCTGACTTCTTCAGTTTTTAGACTCTTTGAGAACAGTACATTAGCAACAATAACACCTCCTTTACATCTTTTGCTTTTCAGAAGAGTACACTACTCGCTGACAGACCAAGACCTTGCTATAGTGACCCATGTATTTGTGAACTCTAGGTCCAATTACCGTAATTGACTGCACTTAAAAGAGAATCTACAGATTACTCACGATGCCTCAGACTAAATACAGTGTGATAAATACAGGTCCATTGGGAACACATCAGTTTGGTGTCAAAATAATTGCACTGCTGTCCAAATTAAGACCTTCAAAAATCTGGAACAAGCAATGTCAAAGAGCTCTGAATCTGAGAGATGATGATGCCCCCAAATGGACACAGTAACACTGCTGGGAGGAAAAGACCAAGACTTTTCAATTGATGCTATAATTTCTTTTTCCAAAAGCAAATGAAGAGGAGGATAAATCTCAGGAGAAAAGCGGTTATGTTTTCAACTTTCCTTCAAATGATGTATTCCTAACAAACCTGACAGAAGAACAATCATTGCACTACATATAAAGTGACGTAAACAAATTCACTTGCACTTACAATTGGATCAGAGAAACAGGTTTTGGTGTAAACTAGAAATCACAAATATTTCTTTCATTTGTTACCACCGTATTGTGGTGGTTTTACAAACCCAACACACGTATGCAGCAGTAGCATCTCCTAGCTAATGGCAATACCTACATGGAGGATATCCTGCACTCTGGTGTGGCTCAGATGGTTCACAGGTCAGAAATTACTGTAGCAGCCCACTAATACTCCAAAGGTTGGTCATGATCCTCCACAGATACTCTGCAGGAGCATGATCCCAAGTGTCATCTCCTTCTGAAGAAGAGAGGGCCACAGACTGCCCTTGTCAAGGGACCGACAAAGGTCCCAACAGTGGTGGACGGCGGCAGCTAGTTAATTCCAGAGGCTGGAAGGGGAATGAGCCTGATCCACAGGTAACAGAAAGGAAGCAATGGGTAATAACAGTTGGATATTCCCTTCTGGGGAATCAATGACACTTAACTGCTGACCAGACCAGCCATCTCAGGAGTTTGCTGCTGCAATGGCAGAGGTTCACCCATCCCCTGGCCTCACTCCTGAGCTGTGCATCCAGGGGAATCAAGGAAGGGATCACTTAGGCCAGCTGGATATGGCAAGCCCTTAGAGCTGGGTGTGATACAATGATGAGTGTGAGTCCTTCTTCTGCTGTCTTTGGAAGGTGATGGCCTTCTCATGGTGAGGGACCGGGGGTATCCTGAGAAAGACAAGAGAAAGCTGAAGAGGGATATAATTGCACTGAAAGCATTATGGAGAAGACAGAACCTGACTGTCCTCATAAGTGCACAGTGAAGGGACGCAAGGCAGTGTTTTCAAGTTACAGCAAAGTTACAACAAAGTCTGGACAGCAAAAAAAAAAAAAAAAGAAAATCACAGAGAGGCTGTGGAATCTCCATTCTTGAAGAGTTTCAAAACTGAGAGAGATAAAGTCTTGAGAAACCTGCTTTAACTTTCAAAGTTGTCCTGCATTGACAACTAGAGACCAGACAACCCTCTAGAAGTCTCCTCCGACCCAAATTTATTCCACAGTTGAAATATACTAGATTTAATGTACTAATGGAGTCAAAAATCACAGTATGATATACATTAAAAGGCAACAGTTCTCCACCGTCTCCCAAATTTATGTATAACAGACAAATACAATTTCTATTTCTACTAATGAATCTTAAATTTGAATAATGAGCACATTCACATCTACATGCAAAACCCAAAACCCAAATGCCATACAGAAGCATAGCAGCTTTAGAAGCCAGCTAACTAATGACAGATACTCCCTCCAAAGTTACAAAGTAGTCACCCTGGAGCTGTAATTGTTTAATTAATTTAAGAGTAAAATGAGAGTGATTCGGCAGAAGTCACTTATCTAAAGAAATATTTGACTGAGTTATTATGATGTATTTATCTGTAAGCATCTGACTGTGTTTAGAGAAAATAATAATTAAAAAAAAATCTAGCACTTGCATGCATATTTTTGACCAGATAAAGCAACTTCATTTTCATTCACTAAAATGCAAAAAATGCTAATAGTAATCCCTTTTCCTTCCCTGTTAATCTATTTAGCTACGAAGTATGTGAGTCTCTTGCAATGCCTAGACTGTGAGGTCTCCTAGTTGGAGATTACGGTACTACAGTGGTACAGATAAGCGATGATGTTGTGTGAGAGAAAGCGGTCCTCCAGGGGAAAAGCCTACCCAGCCGCTATTCCTGGCATTGTGGTGCTGTGAGCTTCCCCAGCACGGTCTGTGCAGATAAAAGCAAGCGCAGAGCAAGGCCGCAGGACTCCACAGTAAATGAGGTCAGCCTGGAGAATTGTAAACCCTTTAGCAGAGAGGCCCTGGCTACTCCCTCGTGCTTCTCCAGCACTGAAGTCAGCTGACGGGCTGTCAGCACACACATGGGAATGCACATGCACTGCAGAGACAGGTGCCAGAATCCCTGCGACAGAGATTTCTGGTCTCCTCAGTCATTTCTCCTGAGCAGAAGTCACAGTGCTCATCATGAGTCACCTTGGGTCCTAAATGCCAACCTGTTCTGCTCACAGGCCTCGGAGCTGAACTGCTGTCAGACAGACATGGATGGTGCTGTGGCTGCAGCAGCCTGTGACAGAAGCACACAGAGGGGAAAAAAAGCCTTTCCAACTCAGGAACACCCCAAAATCAGTGCTGGAGAATGTGGAAGCTCCTTGCAAATGAGGAGAGGGCTGGACCTGGCAGTATCTCAAAGTAACCTGAAAGGTTTTGCCAGAGGAGATGTGAGATGATCTTTCCACTTCCACCTCGCCCACACACGGCTGAACAAAGCCAGTCACGTCTTGGTCCCCTCAGGTTTTGTTAGAAGAAAGCTGAGATGCTCGGCTGGCTTTCATCTCACCCACACACCACAAAGCCAGCCGGAACTTGGTCCCTCAGGTTTTTGTCTGGGACAGTGCTGTGGAATGCCTTTATGCTGTGGCTTGTTACAAAAAGTCTCTTTAATTCACATCTTCAATAATTTATGAGATTCTAATGCACATATTACTTACACAATAATAATATATACATGACAAATGCTGGTGAGTCCTGGGTGTTATTCCTCCTCGCTGTTCTGGAACTCTATTTAAGATTGACACGTGAAGCACAGGGATCCTAAAGATTTTGATACCTGTTCTTGCACTGGAGAAGCTCATCCATTAAACACATAAAACAGAGTAAAAGTCCTCCCCTGCATCTTTGTTAGAAGGAAAGTAATCTTCATTAAAAATGAAAGTTTATGGTTTTGTACCGGGTCTTGGCAACAAAACTGTCCCAATGGCCTGCTTTATTCTGCTGTGTAGGAGTCACATATATACAAGGAAATTCAATTCAGAAGTTACGAGTAAGATGAGCAAAGTTGTTTTAAGTATAAAAGTTAACACATACACACACACACAAAATCCTAACTGTTTACCTGCATTTATGGTACTGATTTCAGAGACCTTTCTCACTGCGAATCGAGTAACAACTCATGTATCAGAAGTGAGTGGTGGGTCATGACTTGAACTAGCAAGGAAGTCCCCTAAGAGTTTATAATTTATTACTGGTATAACTTTGACATATGGTTGCTTTCAGAATGTATTTACTGTATCTAATTTCAAGTTTATTTATAGCTAAGAAATAGAAGTCACCTATACATATTTCCATCTATACACAGTGGGAAAATTGAAGTCCCCATTGTATTAGGACCAGAGTAGACCTGTTAAAATTATGTGGTATTGTACTTCAAAGGTGACTTTTATACTTCTGTCACTTTGGAGCACTCTCTTTCCTCAATGGGACAATGGCAGAGATGAATCAAGTGTCTGCAATTTTATCTAGCTGTCTCCTCCGGCCAGGTGAAAGTTGGCCTGAAAACTGCAACACAGGCATAATTTATCCAAGCCCATTCTATCATCTTTTGGCCCAGCATACCGAGGTAGCAGCACACTACAGAATTCATGCATACACAGAACTGGGGCATTTCACTCCTGATGGACAACTGCAAGTGACGGCAGAAAAACAGAGAAAGAAGGGTTATTTTTAGGAATACTTATTTCATAGATTTAGGTTACACAAGTCTTTCATGTAAAGAGAGCAAACAGAGAAGGATGCCTGAGCCTTGCTTCATGCCCTTAGCAATGTTTGATGGCACAAGGGGATATAGATTTCAAAACACGAAGTGACTGCCCATACCTTCTTCCCCAACAAGCAAGCATTCTTATGGAAATAATAGCTTTCTCTTTAAAAACAAATTTATCATTATTACCCATGTTTCATTCAATATTGAACAATATGACAGGTTACTGCAAGACCCATTCATCTGGGGAGATTTTGCTGAAAGTGAGATAAAGCAAAGATAGGTCTCAGATAGCAGGGTATAGTTATTTCAATTCCAGTTGAACAGATTTTCTTCTGGCGTGGGTTTTTCAGGAAGGAGTGCATAATGTGTGCAGCTGGGTTTTGAGAATACAAATGGGAAGAGCAGCAGGGCAGTTTTAATCTGTGAGCTGGTGATACCATGCTGTTAAAACTGTGTTGCTTCCATAAATTGTTCTAATCTTTTATCAGCTCGGGGTCTACGTACCACTGGAGAACCAAAAGCTGTATCCACAGAAAGGTTATTTCTGATGCCTACAAAGGTGAAAAGAGAGATCAAAAACCTGCACAAAGGTCTCACCTGAACTTAACGGTGCCTAGTCCTCAGCAGGTGACACTCCTCCAACACTGTGGGATGAGCCAAGGGATCCTAGGGAATCCCCAAGAGTGTCAACAAAGCTGGTGATGGAAATGACAGTGCTGCCTCACCTCTTGAGGAATATGCAATGGAGGCACATTTATCCACAGCCTGGGAGGCTGAGCTGCAAGTCAGACATCTACCACATGGAGATGCTAGGCTCTTAGCTTTTAAAAGGCTGTCATGGTCCGTTACTGCAAGATGAGATGCATCTTTTGGGATGATGATTTCCTCCATTTTGCACAATTAGCAAAATGTTACTCAAATCACAAAGGGCTCTACAATTTAGCAGTCAGAGGACTTCCTTAAAAAAAAAAAAAAAAAAAAAAGTTCCTAAAAAAAGTTCCTGCCTCTTTGCTAACAGTTGTTTAAGTATTTTGTACAATGTAGAATTATTTTCACAGGGTCCAGTGAAATGTCCCCAGTGATCCAGTACCAGAGTGAGTTACAGCACTCTCCCAAGAACAAAGCAGACCAAAGGTGGACACCTGACTTTGAATTAAGCAGAGTGTTCGGACCTGTCTCAGCTATATCCCAGAAGAGCACAGAAAGTACACCCTTAAAAATAAGCAATTACTCTTTCCTTCAGCTCTGTATGCTTTGGGAGTTTGCAAGGGGCAATGGAGCTGCACAGTTTTCTAGTTTTCTGACTTTCTTTTTTTTTGCTGTTCTTTTGCAATGTTTCTAAAGCCTTCATTTCTATCAGAGTATAGAATAAGTACAAGTTCTGGTGGAAAGATAGGGCAATATTTTTGTTTGTAGATATGTGGAAAAACAGAGCTTTTATATATGTTCTTTCTTAACCATAAGCTAAAATAAATGTAGTTTTAAAGGGATTTTTTTCCCCATTCCTTCTTGGCTATCCAGTTGGTTTTCAATCTATTTATTTTTAATTCTTCCTTTCATGCTGCTTTCAAGGAAATGTCACCTCCTGAGAACAAAAGGTTAAGACACGTAATGCTGAAATATATAATCAGTTTGCTTGACAAGCCTAGCCTGCTGAAAACACTGACGAACAAGTAACTGACTAGTAGACAAACCATCTCCATTGGCATATGCTCCTGTTTCAGCATTTTAATTGCTCTCATGGGTCATCTGACCTTCAGACACTTCAGCACTGATGTTACAACATCCCTGGTAAACTCCAGCAATTTATATTTTTGTTGTTCTTGTTGTTTTGTTTGTTTGTTTATTTGTTTTCCCAAGAACGGAATTCTGCCTCTTCAAACCTGAATCTAGAGTTAGCAATGAAGTTGTTTGAGCCTGTTCCAACAACATGGTCCTGACAAAAATACAAAGGGGCTCTGACACTCACTATTCTTATTGCTTACTCAAGCCAAAATGCTATTAAGTTACCCAAAATGTTGGTTTAATATCAGTCAAGTCTCCAAAGTGTAAGTGGCCTGTTTATTTACACAAATATTCTAAAAGACATTTTGGTAAATCATTGTGCAACAGAGGTGTTTATATGGTTCCTGAATGTATGAAAAGCATTAAAAAAAAATCCTTGCTATATTCCCAGGATGTAATGATATAAAATTTTTCAAAATATTGCCCACTCAGAGTTAATGGGGAGTATACACCTGGACTCTTCTGACAGCTTAGGAAAGAATTATTGTAATGTCCCCCAGGAAATCAGACTGCCTTAGACCAGTTTTTGTTATTTAAATACACAAAAAGCCAAGAGGTAACCACATCTAATTGGCTGTTCAGAGTGCTTGGAGTAAGTCCTATGAAAAGTAAGGTGTTTGTTGCAATCAATACAGATTATACAGAAAACAGTACGCAGTCAAATGCTAGGAATCTTTGGATGTTTCATATCTCCTTAGAATCTGGAAAATTTTCAATCCTTTCTGATGTTACTGTGATTACTTTATATTATCTCACAGCAGTAATGACAACTCATTTTGTTGAATTGTCTCTTTATAACACAAACAGGAGACAATTGTATCTATGAGAAAGCAGAAAAATTATTGTTATGTGACATAATGAAGAAATTCATATCAGTGCAAATGTGAAAAAATAAGTGTTATATAAAATCAAAGTTTTCTAAGAAAAACTGCAATTTTTTTCCTTTTTAATACTATGAGTATTCCCCTTTGACTCAGCTCTAGGAAAGGATGCTCCTTTCAGTACCATAGTGAATTTTGCGGTAGGTGAACAAACATTCCCTGTCAAACGTTACCTGTTATTTCCTGATCATTTATTTACTTGTAAGATAAAGGAAGCAAGAGGAACAGCACAAGTATTTATATGATCATATAAGGAAACGTGGTTGTTTGTAGTTTTTCATACATTGGAGTACTAATGAAAAAATATTTGAAGACCTCCCTCCTATTCACTTACCAAACAAAAATTTGCTACAGCCCATTCAAGTTCATGGCTATGACATAGTCTAAAGAAAAATAGCATGAATGCTGGTCCATTTCTCAGTGCTGGAATCCTCACTGGCATGTATTGTGTACTTGTCATCTTGTATAAGAAAGATTTAGAACAATTTGTAATGGGAAGCAAAGACTTGGCACCCTTTGCAGGAAATCAGACACTTAAAAGCACGAGAAATCGAAAGTCAGACTGTGGTTAAAGATTTAACAACTGGCAACAGGGATGAAACAAGGCAATAAGGCTTTGTTTAAGATATTTGCACAGTAATGTCAGCAGAGAGTAAGATTCACGAAAACTGACATGTGACTGGAGGAAGTTGTGCTTGCTCTTATACACAGGGCAGTGATGTCCTGCTGAAGCAGAGATGCTCACTGCAGTTTAGTATTTTGCTGAGATGAGTATTCTCTCATGAGTCACTTCCTAGAGTCCCAGTTCAGCAGTCTCTCCACATTTAATCACACGCTTAACTTTTAAGTATGTGCTTTAGCATTTTGTTAGGACACAGCATAGACGTGATTAATAGTAAATGTATTATTAAATTAATAAATATTTAAATTGGTAAAACTAGCTACAGTCACTACATACATGTTTGGGTCATAACTTTAAAACCACTGAGTATTTCAGCTGAGAAACTTAATGCACAAGAACATAATGCAAAATATACAATTATCCTCATTTGCTATCATTTCTTAGATAATATTTAACTCTGTGACCAGCAGGACAAGGAAGGTGATTGTGCCCCTCTGCTCTGCCCTCATGAGGCTCCACTTGGAGCGCTGCATCCAGGTTTGGGGTTCCCAGCACAAGAAGGATGAGGGGCTGTTAGAGTGGGTCCAGAGGAGGGCCATAAAGATGATCAGAGGACTGGAGCACCTCTCCTATGAAGGAAGGCTAAGAGAGCTGGGGATGTTCAGCCTGGAGAAGAGAAAGCTCTGGGGAGACCTCATTGCAGCTTTTCAATACTTAAAGGGGGCTTATAAAAAAGATGGAGAAGGACTCTTTACCCAGGTAGGTAATGACAGGACAAGGGGGAATGGTCTTAGAAATACAAGAGGATAGATTGAGATTAGACATTAGGAGGAAATTCTTCACTGTAAGGGTAGTGAGGCACTGGAACAGGTTGCCAAGAGAAGTTATGGATCCCCCATCCATGGAAGTGTTCAAGGCCAGGCTGGATGGGACCTCGGACAACCTGATCTAGTGGGAGGTGTCCCTGTCTACAGCAGTTGGGTCGGACTTAGATGATCTTCAAGGTCCCTTCCAACCTGAGCCACTTTATGATCTAAGATCTAATATAGCTATGATGCTGGCATTGGTGTCTATACCTTATGTTTTGCATCCCCTGCATCACCTTATAGGTGCCAGCTCATCTCATGGCGGCCTTGAGCATGGTTTATTACATCTTTGACACTTTTAAAGCCTTTTGCTGAGAAAGATAAATACCACACTGGACAATAGAAGATGACAACTAATTGGCTACTTTTTGGCTTATGGAATCCATAAACAGGGCTGTAAGTACGGCTACTTTGAATATTCAACACATTTCAAAGTTTCCTTGCAGAAGCAAATTAGGAGAACACACTACTGATCTCTAATTGTTAGTGCCATATACATATGTAATATGTATGATGATCATCCTTTCATTTAAGGACACTTCACTCGTAAATGTAAGTTCTGAAGGATTTGGTCAGTATTTTCCTGTTTTAGCGTCTACGAGTAAAATTGATCTTTCAGGCACTGCTTTGATGATGAAAATATTCACTAAATCAGAGGCAGTCCCATGAGGACAGCAACACCACTTCTGTTGACTCAGTCACACTGGAGCAGGTGTGTTTGGATTGAGAGGATAGGCGTTGCCACCACGATAAGCAAAACAGGAATATATAGTGTGTGCTCTTGTATATAAAAATTTTAAGTTTTTATTTCATACAATGTTAGTAAAATGAAGGAGTTTGCATTTTCTCTGAATGTACGGGTGGTTTTTCTGTTTGTTTTGGTTTGGTTCTTAATTTGTGTTGCTTTGTAATTGGCTTATTTGTCATTTTTAAACTAATGCTGGTTACATTTACTATTTTTTTAAACTAATTCAAACTAGAAGAGAATTTGGCACTACTCTCTAAAGAGCTACAACAATGTAGGAATGAGAAAGAAAGTGTGCATAACTGTTCCTGGGACCTGGGGCATAATGCTTTGCTCCCTGCTGCTTTGCCCAGCACACCACAAGCCCAAAGAAGCAAAAACAATAATGTTCAAATAGTTCAATGGTCAAACGTGGCTCTACTGAGTTGTGCAAAACAATCATTACTGAAGTATCACAGAGCAGCCAGACCATAAAAATGTACCTGGCTGTGGTTCAAATTAACACAGTAGTCTTTCACAGTATCAGTACATTAGTAATGGCATTTGTTGTAGTAACAGCTAGGAGCAATAACCTTTTGTTCTAGTTTACACAGACATTTTCTGATGTGCTGTAGTGAATGATACTACAACAAACTAGAGGTGTTTTTTTTTTTTGTTTTGTTTTGTTTTGTTTTTCAATGAGGGGTGATCAGGCAAACAAGAACACAGAAAATGTGAATGTACAGCCTGAGCCACCTGAATTTTGGGTGCTATTGTACTTCACAAAAGCATTATTAGTTTGTGCTCTTACCAAACAGGCAATTACCTTATATATTTCTATGTACACCTTTACAGCCTACATGGTATCCTAGGTATGTTATTCAATAAACTCTAAAAATAGCAGAGTAAATAGACAAAACAGCAATTCCTTAGTCTTCCCATATTTTACCTGATTAGACAGCATTATAGCTTTCACAGCAGCAAATACTATAATTAAGTCTATCAATTTCATTACATCTTCACTGTGTTCACCTGCTCATTCTCCTTCTCCAAAATTATCCTTCTATAGCTGGTTTCATCCAAAGTAGCATCTGGGATGTGTGATTATAGTGTTGGCTTTATTGTGGCTGCTGGTTTTGGAAAGTCCATAAAAAACCTGTTCATCCCTGTGAATTAGGTATATGGGATAAAAGAGAACAAAGACGGGCTCACATGCAGACTTGGGGATGGTCTGCTTTGGGACGGCTGTTGAGGTTCCTGCCCCTCACTACCTACACCATCCTTGTCACAGGAGCTATGTCCACACTGGGGGTAGCTCAGCTATCAGACCATCAAGCAGTAGTTGTCGAGCTGTCCCTGCTTGCAGCATGGAGTACTGGAAGGTGATTAAAAGGGACGAGAGCCAATGCTGCCAGCAGCAGAGGAGGCTGTCCTGCTCTTTCCACCCACTGCCCAGACACCTTCTCTTACACTCATTTGGCTGCTTATCAGGCCTGTGCTGAGCCCATTCACTTTGCTGGCAGAAAACGAATCCAGAAATAAATTAATAAAAAAGTAAGCTAATTTCTGCTGGTTACTGAGCTAGATCCCCTTCAGGGAGAGGGCAGGACCACACAGCTAGGGCTGAGGGGAGGTGAGATGGAGCAGAACCACTGCATTTGATACCAGCAGGCCAGCGGCCTGAGAGAGATGAGCTCTGTGTTCACCCTCTGACTTCACCCCGAGCACTGATTTTTACAGCAAACCCTTTTGTTAGGTGTTTAAAAGTTAAACCGAGTCCTTTAGATGATACAGCCCTAGATCTGAGGGGACAGTGACCTCGGCAGGAGGAGTGAAGGCAAGAAGCACGTGGAGGCAGCCCAGGGCCTCACCCTGCATGGCTCAGCTGAGGCAGATCACAACCTTTCTTCTCCCTTCAAGAGAAAACTTGAAAGAGCTTAAACATAAAAAGTCGAAACTTGACAGGAAAGAAAAACAGCAAATTCTGCAAGAATTGGAGACAGGAGTAGTCAGAAGAGTTTTCAGCTGAAATCTGCTTAGCACATTGAAAAGCAGGCACTGGGCCTGGCTATATCAAACCGTCTTAGGAGAAACCCACATTGGAGCCCTTACACCATCAGATACCCTTTGATAAGAACAAAGGTAATTTCTCACAGTGTTGATATAGCCAAAACCAATTAAAAATAAATAAATAATCTAAATTACAAACTAATGATCAGGTTTCCAGAGACTTATAATTGCCCAACACTGTGGCTATCATTTTTGCGTTCTTTTTCCTTCAAACATATCTGATTTTTTTTCAAACCACCAGGACAGTGAAACTGCTATATATGAATGACTCCTTGTGAAAAACTCTGCTATGTTCTGTAAGCATTAAAGGAGCTCAAAAAGTATGTAGATATCTCTTCTGAGATTGCCAATGGAATTTACGTGCAGTTTGTAAAATGTACGTGAGGTAACATATCACTGAAAACATTTATGTATGTGAAACCTGCTACTTCTGGTAACATTTCCATTAGGTAACTCCCAGGCCAGTAGAAGATTATTACACCCAGAAAACATCCGTACAGGTACGATGATCATGAAGCAAAAGGCAGGTGAAGGACCAGGCATGACTGGGTAGAGCAGTTCACTGCATTTTTCTTCAGAGAAAACATGTGAGGCAGAGAAATTTCCCTGGATAGCTTCTGCATTTCATCCAGTGACTATCTAAATACAAATACACGAGATAGCTCAGGAAGCAGGGATCAGAACCACACACCGTCACTGCCAGCAGAGAGCCCAAAGCAGACAGCTGCATCTTCCTTATCTCCTCCCGGAGAGCATTTCAAAAGAAAACTACAGCTACATTTCAAAAGAAAAGCAATACAGAGTTTTTCTTCTCTAAAATGACCTATAGCAGTTACAAGACTTATTATGACTCATGTTTAAACCTCCAAGGGCTGAAAATAAGACTTCTTCAGCTGCCAGGGAAGGAAGCTACTCTGTAATAAGCTAGGGCTTAGATATACCCTGTGAATTCAGGTCCTGGAGACAGGCACCTGACTTAAGATCCTTTCAGATCTGGACCCGAGAGCCTTAACCGCATTCCCTAACTGCACTTATCTAACATTTTTCATTAGTCAGCTGCTCCAAAGCAGGTCTTGTTCTTGTACTGCACACAAAGATCATTTTTCTTTAGGCAGATTGCTCTTGAATTTCATGTTAGATGTTGTAGCATATGGACCCATTTGCAGATAAATTCACAATATCTTACAAAATTCTGGCAATGGAATAACATTCTGCTGTATGTGCTTTGGCCTCAAGAAATCTTCTTGTATGCTAAGTATAAGTATTATAATATTAAAATGAATATACTTGATCTCTCATTCTGTCATTATAGATTATCGTTATGACCTTCCACTAATGTGCTATCTTCCACATGTCCAGTGATTTACAAGGCTCCCTCATGCCTTGAAACAAGCTGTTAAATATGCAACAAAAGCATTATATCTCTCCATTTCCAGTCTAATCATGTATTGCTGCATCTCTGTTCTTTCCTGAGGCTTTTCTGTTTTCTAGAAACCAAGGTCTGTAGTTACAAAAAAACTAATGTAATTGGTGCCTATTTCTCTACAATATCCCATGTAAGATGGCAGAGGACAGCAATAACACATCATTAAAATCAGAAATACACCGACTCACTTTTAAAAACCTTTTTCTTTTTATTAGTCAGATAGTGGCTTGGAAGAGGAAATGAACAGCGGTTCTTTAGAGCATCTTTAACGGTCCTTTGTAGTTCACATCCAAAGCTCTGGCAACTGAACTGTTAATGTATGTTATCTAGAGAAGAATTGAGTAGACTTGTCCTTTGCTACTCTTTTTTTTTTTTTTTTTCCCTCAGAAATGCTGTGCAGCTCTTGCAGAAATCCCAATCCCATGCTCCAGATGGGAGAGCATAGAGGAACACATGATGGCTCACTCTCTACTTATGTGTTTGGGTTTCTGTCCAACAAACAGTGACGGTCTGGCCTGAGTACTCAGTTGAAGGTGCTGGGAAACGTTCCAAAATCCCCCAGTTCAGATGTGCCCAGAGAAGCTCTTCTGGCTATATTTGTTACTTTTAGCATCTCCTGCAGTCACGACTGAAACACATCTCACACTGCTTTCAAAGGGAAGCTAGATGAATCCGTAGAATGAAACTCACATTTGTATCACACTGACCTTATGTTTTTACAAACCTATGCATCTTTACCCCTTCCAGAAGGGCTAGAAACAGGTACTTTAGCTACTTGCTTTGTCGTGGTGGCTGCTGCTTGAACTCTACTAAATGAGCTACTCAGGGAAGTTATGTGAAGAGGCTACTGAGATAAACACCGAGAAGAAATGAATTGGGTAGATAAGAAGCTACAACACAATTTGCAACTGGCAGCAAGAAGCCTGGGGGAGATATCTGGTCTGTGCAAAGTAACAGGGGAAAAGATTGTGAGGCAGGGTAGAAAACAAAGCTGATGAGAGAGATGGGAGAAAAAAGCTCGGAGGCATCCACAGTGCATGTTGCTATAGCTCATTCAGAGCTAGCTCAGGTGCTAGAGGAAGGTGGCATACAGGGCTCCAGCAGTGCTGTGGCTCGAACCGCCACCCTAGGGCTAGCTTTGGAGGAGGACAGTGACAGCCAGCTTGTTTCTTTCCCCTGTGATGCAGTGCCTGTGACATGGTGAGATAACAAGTTGCAGCACGGGGAATCCCATGACTTTCACGTCAAGCAACAACCAGGTGAGGTGTGCCAAGAGACACTGCACTCTGTCAAAGCCATCCGGAGTGCAGCAGAGGTTGGTACAAACATAGCATGGATCTGCCCACTGAGAGCTGTAAAACAGACAGTGGTTGCTGGAGGATGACCAGATCAAGCGGCAAAGGAAGATCTGGAGGCAGACTCAGAGTGTGGAGAAGGCTGGAAAGAGAAGACGAACTCTGCAGCCTCTCAGGGGAGCACAGTCCTAATACAGTGCAGGCTTTCCCACACAAGCTCTGCCCAATGCCTTGATGCCGGCTTGCTTCTTTCCTTAAAGTTTGACGTCTTAGAAGTAAAGAAAAGAAAGGTGCTACAGTAAACGTGTTATCTGCTGCCCTCTAAACACCACCACCTAGAACTGAGCCACCTGGAGGTATCTCCCTACCAGTAAAGGCTGAATCGTCAGCTTTTGCCCAACTGGCAAAAATTTTGAAACATGGCTTTGAAGGACTTTTATAGGACTTTTGCCACCTTAGTGCGTGCTTAACTTGTGGAAATGTTAGGCTGCATGTCTTGGTGGTGATGAGCACTGGCATGGCCACAATTTGCTCTAACACAAATGTGTTAAAAAATAAAGGGACATACAAATCTTATAAAAGGTTGTTATGGCTAAGTACAGAGGAGTGTTGTAAAAAGAAGGTCTTGGGATGCAAGCTCTAGATAGAGTTACCTACATGGACTCTTGATGATATCTCTGCTAAGGAACAGCCAACGGGGTAGAGAGAAACAGCTCTTGGCCTGTCTTAAAACTAGGTTAAGTTTCTGAGGTTGAGTCTGAGTTAAACAAGATATTTCAAGTACAAAGTTTACAAGATATTTCAAAGATGATTCCCAAGTACTCACTGATTTATTTATTTATTTATTTATTTATTTATTTGTATTTTCAGTGGTATATCTTCTAGAGAAATCAGCACATCTAAAATGTATAGATAGTAAGAAGAAAAAACTGTTTTTGAAAGCAAATGCTAGCTCAAGGTTAGGGCAGTTTGATGTGGGAGTTATGCACAGTGCCAGGTCCCCAGCAGTGAGCGATATCATAGAATCACAGAATATGATATGAAGTCTTCCATGGGATTTAAGCTGTTCATCTTGGGATTTGTGCCTTTAACTAAGCTGCACCTGGTACTGCTTTTGAGGAATGTAAGATCATGATGACATTTACTTTGCTTTCATGCAAATTTTTATCATTTTTATTTAGATTATTTGCTGTAAGAGTGACTCTGTACAGACAAGCTTTCTCCTAGAAAAGAAAACGTTATGATTTATAATGAGCAGTGCCAAAATGTTCAGAGTTCAGAACTGACAGCTGCCTCACAGACACATTTAAAAGGTTTGCTCAAAGTGGACTTTGCCTTCTGTGCAAAGCCCACTGGTCCCCAGGTAGGATGTTGGTGATGGAAGCAGCATCAGCAGCTTGAAGAAGTGGTGTGGAGCCCAAGGAAGATAACAAGTGGCTACAAATCCTGAAAGGTTGCCTGGTACCTTCAGAACCAGAAACCCAGAAACCCTGCCTGATGCCTTCAAACCAAGGTGGGCCACAAGCCCGACAGCTCACTCTGGTGGCCATGAAGATCATTTCTCCCTTGAGGGCTACAGAAGCCAGACAGGGCAGATCGAAGCAAGGTGAATGCCTGGTGCAATGCTGAATCAATCGCACACTACCATCAAATAAAGAAGATGGGGCATGGGTGGTGTGAGCTGCCCCAACAGGTAACACACAGCTCATGGGCTGGTCACGCCTGATCTAGGAGACTTGTACAGATACATTAAAGCAGAAATATGCCTGAGTGAATTAACTTTTGAAGGATGGCAGTCCATCACTACAAAGATTATATTTGCACATATATATGAGCCTCATGCATATGAGAGGCTGATGTCAAGTTCTTTAATAGTGTGGTTTCTGTGGCTTGATTTATTGCCCATATGAGTTAGCTAGCTTTTTTAAAAAAAAACTTTTTTACACTCTTTCCCCATCCCCAAGGGGGCTGTAGGGACAATATTATGAAACTGAAGCCTAACACATCTCACATTTTAATGTGAAGGCTTTAAATTATTTGAATTTAAATAAATATGGAAAATGTTATCTCTATTCATCTTTTTTAGTATTCCTTATTTCTTGTGCTGAAATTTTCATTCATTCAGTAAGATAACATAGTATAGCTTTGCTGACTCATGATTTTATTTTACTTTCCCATTATTTTTCTTGAAGATCCAGATCATTAAACCAGGAGATTGCAAAATAAACATAACTCTCTTAACTAAAAAGTTTTCTAATCCACACTGGCAAAGAAAAGCTTGAAAACATGAAGCAAATGAAACCCAAAGGCTCAGAAGCCAAGTAGAAAAACAAACTGCAGAAGTATTTTTAAAAGGAAAAAAAAAAAAAAAGCCACATCATTTTTAAACAATCCCATGATTTTTTGAGACTGACTCATGATTTGTAATGTTTAAAGTTGGCAATACTGATACCCTGTGATTTAGATGACTAATCACACACTGAAAAGCTAATAATCAAAGTAAGCAGTTTGTGAAGTACCCACAGACTAGCAAATATGTATCTCAACTACTCAGCAAAGGCTTGTGCATAAATTGACAACAAATAGAATCAGTTTATATAACTGCTTCACAAAGAGAGAAAAGAGCTAATCAGTTAATCAGTTATTTTATTTGTATTGCATAATGCTACCAGCTGCAGCAGCGAGTGTGAACAGGAAAGAATATGGAATAGACCCAGTAAGAGGAAAGCGTTTAAGCAATGCATTCACAGGGAACAGGGAAGGATGTGCAGGGTTCAGGAAGCAAAATTCGAGAGGGAAAACTGACTGCAAGAAGACTGCAGTGATGCTGCATACCAGACAGGAAAATACATGGGGGAAGGATGGAAGCAAGTACAAACGAGTCAGGAGATGAGTGGTCAGCTGGCTGCAGAGAGCTAAACCTCAGCAGTGTGGAATCCATGGAAGAAGACGATAGGTAAAAACACAGAAAGAAAACTGAAGTAGCCGAGGAAATGTCATTCAAAGGCAGGTGGAAGCAACAGGGCTGAATCCTGGCTTCTCAGTGGGTTTTCTGATTAGATCTCTTGTTAGCATGCAGCAGTTCTCAGCTGGATTCTTGCTAATCTTTTATCTTATCTGATATTAAACAGGCAGCAGAAGGAAGCACATTTAGGGTGTGCTCGTATCAACTTTGTGTCCTAACAAGAAGATGGATTCTTTTCTGAAACATCGCCCATAGCAAAATGATGTTCATAGAATTTAAACCATCTACAGGTGCTGATGCTGCTCAAACAGCTAAGGTCCCTCAAAACAAAAATGGTGAAAAAGGGTGACTTCTGAATTTCAGAAGCTCCTTAAAGAGAAGAAATACAGTGGATGTGCTAGAACTTAATTTGTTGACTTGGGAAGATAGAAAACAAAATAATTTTGAAAAGAAGCACTGCACATTTTTGTAGCTACTTCATTACAAAATATAACAAACTTGCAAGTTTATAACTTCTTTATCTAAAATGTATAACTTTTTATTTAAAAATTATCTTCTCTTTATCTAAAATTAAATAGGGTTGTTAGTAGTTTTAGATTTATTTTTTTTCCTGCAAAGGCATATTTAATTACAAGTCTGCCAAGTGGGGGTTTCATTTTCTTTTGAAGAACATGAACATGATATAGACAGGACATTACATTAGCAGGATTTCTAGTCTGATCCTGTATGGAAGCTTCCATATCCCTAGGGGGAAAAAAAGAAACAAACAAACAACAACAAAAAATGCACTATTTGAAAACAAAGGTCAAATCAAAGCAAGCAAAACCAAGAAATCTGAGTGAATGTTGAGTGAATGAGGCTGAACGATCCTTCTGTATTAGGGCTTTCTATAGAGGCTGTCACCTCTCAGCCATCACTGGAATGTCTGAGGTGCTGTGTAACTGCAGCTGATGCTAACATTTGAGGGGAGATTACTGACTAAATGGGAAAGACAGAGGGATGTATTTCACAGCTGTCAGCCAGGTAGGAAAGATATTCCACTTCTTACTCCGACTGGAGAGCAGCTCACATTTCCATGTGGTTTGGGGGTGACAAGCACACAAACTCATCCACAAGCTGCCCTCGCAATGCAGCTTTTTGAAAACGCTATCACAGTGCGCACGGGAAGGGGAAGGGGTGTCAGCAAAATGAATCCCTTAGTGAGAACCAGGAGTAGGGTCACTGAAACTGAGCACTGTCATGGGATACATTTCAGATTCACAGCCTGTCTATCTCACTTTATATCTTTAAAAAACGCCTGAACATTAACCATGGCACTCTAGCTGCAGGAGACCGTCCTCTGGTGACAGCATTCTACCTCTGTCAACGTCGTCTCTTAATTACCTGTAAGTGTGAGGTTTAGTCAGAAATATTTGTATAGAAAGGCGTGAAAGCACACAAAGGAAAGCATATTTAAATAAATATGTTTGAGGGGGGCAGAGGAGTCAGTGACTAAAAGGCCTAACAATGTGTGATGCAGAAAAGAACAGAGAGCACGTACATCAGGTGGACAGAAGTTGCTGCACACATTAGCAGAGAGCAGCTTGCTATGCAAAGCACTGCCAACACACTGACACAACAGCCCTGTATATTTTCAAGGGTGCTTTTACCATCCAGAATGCTTCTATGTATCTATTTTCATGAAGCAAACCATTCATATTTTTGATGCAAAACATGTAAAAATTAAAGTGAAATCAATCTTCATTATTCTGCCTTGGCAAATAGACTTTGAACAGCACATCCTGCATATTCCATTTGCTCTAACTACTCATAACTGTTGAATATGTGTTTACGTTGTACTGCTTAATATTGTTCCCACCTAGCTCACTTCTCCCTAGGTGCCTGTAAACTAACATGCTGATCTAATAGCAGACATTAAATATGACAGTTTGCGGATCTGCCTAGGTGAACTCATACATTTCTATTTTATTTCATGAACATTTTGCAAGCTTGTAGCCTTGTTTATGTTTTTTATTGCACCCTTGAATCATTTGTTTTGTTTTAAGGAAAGGAGATATTGATATATGAGGGATGGTTTGCATGTTCTTCGCTCTCGTATTTTGCCTAAGTGTGATTAATGTAATAATAACTTTGTCAGGATCCTGCTTACCCCTAACTTAAACTTTCACAGTCCCTACTGAATGCAACAGCCGTCCAGAGTATGGACATGGGAGGAACAGGAAGAAATTGTGCACAAGCTGTTGGGAGAAGAGGGTCTCAGCACGGCTCAGGAGGGCAAGAGGAACTGCACCACAGAGCACAGCTCTCCAGAGGAGACATCAGCCTTGGCGTTTGCATCCTTAGGAGTCTTCAAGTGCTGCCAAGGGCCAGGTCAGGGCCTCCACGAGTTTGGACAGAGCTCAGGGAGTCCTGGAGGACCTGATCTTCTCAGCACTAGAAGGTTACAAGGGGAGCTTTGGACAGCAGAGGATGTCACTGCTACAGAAGCAGTAGCCCAAGAGCACTGCCTGGTGCGGCAAGCTCTGGTGTCATCCTACAGAGGAGAGGTTCCCACCAATGATCTAGCCTAACATCAGTAAAGAACCTCTTTTATTCCAGGAAATAATCTGCCTTTTATGATTATTAGCTCTATCTGACTAATTTCTTTCTTCTATCAAAAACTGCAAAACATGGACATCAAATGAAAATTAACACCCCCCCCCCCAAAAAAAAAAAAAAAAAAAGGCACAACTTTATGCATAAACATGAGTTCTTCTACTTCAGTCTTCATGACACCTGACAAAAAGCTGCCTGGCATCCACCATGACCTCCTCCTTGTTTTACTCCCCACACCTCATGTGACTGAATGCTCTGAAGCCTCTAAAGTGACCACAGAAGTCTCCATAAGTGATGTCCTTCACCAAAAACCTGCTATCCTTCACCAGATCTGTGCTTTGTGCTACAAAAAGAAATTACAGGCAGTCATCACACAGAACCTGTGGTGTACATTTTACAGCTGAGAATTGCTAGGATGCTTCCACCCTAACCTTCACCCTTACCTTCCTTCACTGGTCCATGATGGGTTTAGATCCCTTGGAGCAGAACCAATGTATTGTTTAAAAATAAGTGACCGTGCCCTGAAGGAAAACCTACGAGGAGACAACCAGCACTGCCACAGTGCAAATGCTCTAGGCCAAGGTGTGCAGTAGATGAGCTCCTCTCCTAGCAGCAGTGGAGCTGGGGATGAGATGGGAGCCCATGGGTGATCGGGAGCCTGCCAGGCAGACAACAGACAGGCTCAGAGAGCTGCCAAAAAGGCTGCGAGCAGCCAAAAGCCAACCAACCACAGCTGGATAGGTGCTGCAGAAACATGGGATGGGATTCATATCTGCTTGGTTGGGATTCAGATTCTGTTCAGCTGTCAGAAAGCACTATGGCTGAATCTTGGTTTGTCACCCTGGATACTCTCCATAGGCAACAGAAAGAAGCAGGCACCCTAAGAGAGTGATCCAGATGGGTTTCTATGGCAGAGAGCTGAGCCATCTCGGAAAGTCTGTTCCCTCCATTGACTGCAAAGGCTGACTACACAGGATCCACAGCAGTGCACTCTGCCGCTCAAAATAAATTGAAAGGATTTCATCAAACTTAGACTAACTATATATTTTTTTAAATCGCTCGATACATAATGCTGGATTTTTATGGCTCCTGAATTTTGAAAACAAATCACTTATCCCTGCTAGTTTAAATACCACAGTCACCTGTCAGTCAGTTTCATGTTTTACTTCTTTTATATGATAAAAGGCACAGATTTTTATTATAATACTTAAAATTATAAATATATTCACACGCATATATATTTAGCCTACATATACACATAAACATGAAAACTTTTTAAAATTCCACTGCAAGCCTTCACCATCAAGTATGTTTTTTAAAAAAAGCTTACATATGAATATTTACATTTGAAAGAGTGCTACGAGAGATTTACAATATGCTTCTAAATAAGCTGTATCTCAAATGCATATAATTGTATACATCTCATTTTTGCTTTTTTCAATAGACTGGCATAATCCATTTTATATTTCACTGAGCTCTTGTGCAGTGATCAATTTGCAGTGATTTCAGTGGGCTTTGGATTGGACTTTGTATTACCTTATTAACACAGGTAGCCAAGCTCACTTCTATTTTATTATCTTCCTGTGTTGGGAGCTAGAGTAGCAACGGTGTCACTGAGAAATGCCATACAATTTACCTGTGGGGCAAGACACATCTCTTGGATGGACGTGGTTAGAGACTGATACATTCATTTGGAAAGACAACTGTAATCGTAGAAGTCACAGGCTGGAAGTGAAGAGCAGTCAATGTAGTGGCTCATCTCTGCTTTCTCATCTGCTTCATTCTGCATTTCTACCTAGGCTGATATCCACACTGCAAGCTGCACACAAAGAGCCCTGGGCAAATCCCCAAATCCCAAATCACAACTCTGTTAATTTAACTTAATCTCCAGCCCCAGGTTCTTGCTGTGCCTTTGCCTGCAAGGCAGAAAAGCATGCTCCTGTCAGACACCTTTATCCTGCTCGAGTGCTCATATTCAGTCACCTGGTGTCCCCTCCACGGCCCCTTCAGTCTGAGCAGCTGGAGCTCCTGGCACTGCCCTCACAGAGCTTCTGTGCTGCAGTCCTGCTGGGACATCTCTTGAGGACCTCCAAACCTGCTGTGAAATGCCAGCAGCAGACCGCAGCACTCTGACAGCAGTCCTGCCACTTCGGGACAAAATTTTGTCTCAGCTTCTTCCTCATCCCCCTCCCTTACACATTCAAGAAAGAGTTAGCTCTGCAGCTGGAACATTTACCTGAGTTCACCTCCAGGAAGCTCTCCACATCTACCGCACGGCCTCTCCCCCATACTGCCTCCCAGGACTGCCCTTCCCTTCCTCTGCTAACAGCCCTCATTCCTTGTCCTCAATTCCTTACGTTCAATCACAACAAATTCTTGAACAGAAACTGTTTAGAGAAGAATTCACATCACTTCCCAACATCTGTGTGCCTTCCTCAAACTTTACCAACCATGTTTTCACATAGACGGTTACCAAAATCATGGAATAGCTTTCATTCAATAACCGGTCTCTGCAGGTCCACTCAAGGAAAAGACATGGTCAAACCTGCAAATGAGACAGTTGTTTATCCCTCTTCCACACCTCCAGGTTTTAATCAAAATACCCTGTGATACCAAGGCAAATACTTCAGAGAAATGAAATTGCCTCTGTATCCACACAGTTGCTTCCATCAACCAATCTATAATCCTGTCAAAGAAAGGTAACACATTTATTTGACAAGATTCCCTTTCCATCAAACCATATTGACTGATACTATTTGTATTTTCTAACCATCCCTTCCAAGCTAACTATTCCAGCACTTTACTGGAATCTGAATTCATACAAGGGGTCAATTTCTAGGTCCTGTTTTCTACCCTTTTCAGACATTTGAACAGCATTAGTGCTTTTCCAATTCTCTGAAATTTTCTTAGCTCCCCAGGATCCACACCGGTGATTCAGAAGTTGCCTCAGCTACTTTCTCCATAACTCCGGGGAGCAAATTACCCAGAACTGACAACCTGGAAGAGCCTCGAAGATTTCCATCATCCGAGGCAGGCTCACAGCTTTCACAGAGAGATGTGTGCATTTTGCTGAGGCAACGAGAGAGCTCAGCCACTTCGCAAACAGAAAGCAAAGGGAGTGAGGTAGAGCTGGTGATAGAGAAACAGGGGACACCCTGAAGAGTCAGGGTTATAGGTCCCATTGTTGTAGTTCCTATGCACACCTCTTTGCAGGAAGGGTGCACATGGCCAGCCCGGCCTTGGAGAGCATCCATCTACTGCACGTTGTCACCAACAGCCCATCTGGCTTTCCAGGGCCTTCAAGTATCCAGACCCTAAAGGTGGTGGCTCTTTTGTGGCACTTAAACCATCTGCTTCACCTCTAGATTGATCTGACCCAACTTGTGTCTTATTTTTTTTTTCTTACCGTCCACTGAAATGACCCAATTATCTCTTTGCTCCCAATATACATTTGAAAAGTGCTCTAATTGGGTAGTTGTCTACTGAGATTCACGGGCACTTTCAATCACTATTATTTGCTGCTACCAATTTTCTTCAGTATAGCCATGTATATACCACAGCAATATAAGTTGCTGCATGCATTTATTACCATTTCGCCACTTTCTTCTAAATAAAATCATAACTAGTCAAATTATAAAACAAAGAGACCAAGAACTTCCCACTCCTTCATTGCTACCTGCCTGCACAGTTCCAGCAGAATGTGAACAATTGAGATTGGTTTCTTGAGGCAAAGTACTTCTAGTTACGCAGCTTGTACTACAACTACTAAATACACATAAATTCAATGGAAGAAAATGAGGAAACCAAACTAGAGTCACAGTAGAAGAAAATAAGGAGAAATAATTTAGATTTTACCATGAGGACAGGAAGGAAATCAAAGGACAAGGATTTGTCATTTGTCTTTTAAACGAAGTATTTTGTCTGTCAGACTCATTCATCTTATACAAAGAGGAGTAATAATATACATTTCCAAGATAAAATCAATTATGCATTATCTTAGAGTAGTACAATCTGATTCTCACAGAGACCTTAATACGACTTACATGTAGCATAATTCTTATTCCAGATCTCTGAACAAAGCTAAATTTCACTGACAGTTCATTGTGCAAATTCCAATTTACAGTCAGTTTTTCCAATATTCTCAGAGAGTATCAAATTGCAAAGGCCATCTCTGCTTGAACCAGAATGTGAATTTTGAAATATAACAAAAATAAAGTAGCAAATTAAGAGACCCATTTGATTCAATTCATTACCTCAGAACACTTTTGCTTAAAATACCCTCCCATATTTTATGTTGTTTTTTTAAAGGAGTGAAAAAAGATTTTTTTCCTCAAAAACTTCTGAACTGTGGCCAATTTAGCTGCACTTTAATTAGTTTCTTAATTTATCTCCATTATGAAATGAAATAGGGAAATAACTCTTGTTTCTGTATTCCATTAAAATGGTTCTGTACAAGACTATTTTGTTATTATGGCATTCTAAGTTTTAAGCAACTTATTTTTGTAAAAGCTAAAAATAACATATCACACTTTAAATAATCTTTATTTGCCACATTTTGGAAGAACTCATAAAGGTACATCAGAACTTGCTGGAAAATTTACAGGGTTTATAATGCTTAACCTATTTTCAAAGGAAACGATGATCCTTAATCAGTTCATTTCCCTTTCCAAGAAGACTTTTTTAGAAACACAGCCTCTTTTTTTAGCATGAAGCATTTCAGACAGTTGAATTTGAGCTTTTTCTTGACTATCCTAGCTGTGATCATGTTGTATTTCAAGAGTGTTCTCACTGGCAAGTCAGTGGCCAGCCTATTTCACTCATTCACTCTGAGCAGACCTATTCCAATTAAATCATGCTCTTGACATCTCTTACGCAAGTTGGAGATGGAAGGAATGGAAAAGAAAGCTGCAAGGTGCTGGGAAAGTGAGCCTCACTGAAGCAAGGCAAAAGATTATTTTGAAAGTGTGTCTACCCTGGACAAAATTTTGTTTTGAGAGCATCAACAAGGTAAGGTACATTCACTCAGGGTGTCCAGAGCTTTGCTTTTAAAAAGGACTATCACAAAATAAATAAATAAATAAATAAAATAATAATAAAAAAAAGAGCAGAATCATGCAGTCCTTTCATAGAGCAGCTGATTGGTGTGCATACAGAACAAATGTTTCAGGAAGCAGTGAGAGGTGTATCAAGCTACCTGTGTGATCCGTGTTTCCTTAGCAATAACCATTACTTTCTAATGAATAAGATGGTTTTCAAGTTGTCCTCAGTGATGGTATTTTATGGGGAAAAAATGCCCAAAATAAAGTGTAGGTAGGTAAGCAATCATCAGAAGAGCATTAATTGTAATGGACAGTACAGAATCATCAACAGATCCCTCAAGTCTACTGGATGTGGGAGTATACACAGCATCCATACTTGATGAGAAGGACTGACATGAACCCAGAAACCTCTGCAAGATGCCCTAAGTCAGCATAGTCAAGCCCAGCCACTTGCTGCCAGCTCCTGTGGATGATGACAAGAGATGCTCCCTCCACACCTGTGCCTCCAGGGACCTGTACCAGGAATCTCTGTGCTTCCTCTCTGCCTCTTCAGTCCCTCAGAGGACACAGACTGGGCACACATTTTGAATAATGTCCCAAAACAACAACTCTCTATTTTGCATAACTGTGATATTATGTATTTACTGCTCACTTAGTGCTGTATGTTTTACCGACAGATAAGGAGACAAAATGAGAAAGTCATCTACGGGCTCAAATGCTGCAAGATTAAATGCTTCACTCGTAGCCTACTGCAACCAGCAAGGCTCCTTCAGGGACCTAGGAGTGCAGGTTCTCTATAAAACTCATGAAAACAACTGCATAAAACAGGAATCACAAGACCATAGCACTGAGTGTGGGCATTGCCTAGGCCACATGGAAATAACTGAGGGAGCAGTGTGATGAGAATCCTAATTCTTCCAAGCACTCAATCCCAGGCTGCTGGACCTCCCCAGCTGGAATTTTCTTCCATACGTGGGTGCCCACAGCAGCTCTTGCCCACAAAATAGAGCTGGAATCCTTCAGCCTCCAACACAGGGTGAAAAAAAGGATTTAATTCTTGCCACAGCTGACTAGACTCAAACAACCAGCATCTTTTGTCACCAAGGTGAATGCTCGTAGTAAACCGCTGTGGAGGTTCATGTTTATGATCCCTCCTACTACAGTTGTTATATCATGCATGGATTTTTATTTTTTTTTTAGTATTCTTTTTATCTTTTTGGACTTGAGCAGGACAAATACACAGGATGGGGGATTTGAAAATGAGTTCTTCCTCTAGTGAGCAGAGCTATTCAAGTGAGTACGGCGTAGTAAGCATTTGCAGAGACAGCACAGCCATTTCCTTGCCCAGAGAAGGATCCTCAACAACAAGCCTCAGCATCTCTTTTTTCTCTCTTGCCCCAGTAAGACTTAATTATTCATGCCAAAGGAGAAACTCCAAAGGACTTCCTCCAAGATGAAGAACTAGAGAAGTCAGCCCTACTGCCTGTAGGGAACCTGGAGCCCGTGTCCCTTCAGACAGAAGAGGGAACTGAACATCACTCCATCTAGCAGGCAATGCTGCAGCTGTTTTACTGCTTTAAAAATGGTCTGCTCTCTGGCAGAGTACTAATGGGAAAGCAGCTTCTCAGAATTAATCCCACAGGCAAATGAATGAGTATTTTACAAATTCTAGGTTTTAGACAGGAGACCTTAAATGCTGCAAAATACCTCTCTGTTTCTATCACATCTTGATGTATGAAGCCATTTGGGCTTTGGTGGAAAGGAGCTGTGTTCAAAGAGCACAGCTGGAGTGCAGTTGTGTGGGGATGGCTGCTCACAGTACAAACGTGGGAAGGAAGAGGGCAGTGCAGAAATCAAGCCCAGCAGCCCCAGGAACTCAAATGACATAGCAGTTGTTCTCCCTTCCCCTCCAAGACCACCTCAAGCAGCACAAGACTGAGTGCCCATCCAGCAAATGACTGAAGGGAGCCCGGATCTTCTGATTCCCATTACACTTACTCAGTAGGATTTCTTCTTTTAATTATTATTTATTATTTTGTTCAGCTTGTTTGTGTTGTTTTGGTTTTGTTTGGTTGTTGTTGTTCTTGTTTACAACCTTCATGAAAGTTTTTGCTCAGTCAGTTGTTGGGATTTGTACACTCCTTGCCTGACTTCATCAAGACTTTCTTGAAATAACCTAGTCTCAGCATCTGCTGTGCTTTCATCTACACAAAAACTAGCCAGCGTTTCTAGTATGGTACAATGCAGAGCTCTATAAAATAAGTGGCACCATGTATAGATAGCAATCAAACTGTACTTTACACATTTTCCAGCATATATAGCATGCGTAAGTCAGAAAGAAAAGGATTAAGTCAGAAAAAAAGGACTATATTTACAAATACTCTAGGTTATATCTGCTGATCCACAGTGGTAAATCCCACTCAGAACTAATTTCCTTATTTGAAGCTTAAGAAAATACTGTGCAATCCACATCACACATTTCATTCATTGACTAGATAATAGCTGGGGTAGACAGTTCATGGAGAAATACATGGGAAGCAGTAGTAAATTTTGTGACAGGTGCCTCAGCATACTTATATGTATGTTTATACATATGTGCACACTTACACAGTCTAGCAGCTGTAATTAACTGGGATAAGTAAATTATCCTGCATAAAGCTCTAAGTTTCTGCACTAGTTAGAGCCTGTGCAGAGCTTTATTTCAGAAAACATTGCAACAGTCAAATCTTGTGACTTTCAAAGGGGGCTCATAGTGTGTGCAGCACTCAGAAAGCACTTCATGAAATCCACAATAAATACAAAGTAATAGCAGTATGAGAGGATGTGGGACTCGGGAGTAAGATTGGCGGTAGCCAGCCATTAGCGATAGATGTGTTTGCTTGCTTTCTGAAGGTAAGTTCTGATTTAGCCACCAGAAACAGCACACTACCCACAAAAACAAGTAACAACAATGCAAGCTGAAGTGGTGTTTTGTGTTCATGTGCTTTCAATACATAAATTTTATCTTTTCAGGGCAGCAGCGTTGGGATTGATGCAGAGTGATCACTTAGAAGCTATCACCTCTCTCCTCCACACTTACAGCTGAATGGTAAAAACAAGAGAATAGCAAGGAAAACAGCAAAACCCTAAAATAGCTCCAGGAATACTTGTGTAAGCCAAGATACCACATATTAAGAACTAGGAAGTAAATTAGGGTCTGGTTCTCTGCTTCTGAGCTCCACGGGCTGTGAGGAAGGGATGCTGGCTTCTGTGAAGTCAAGGAATCTGGTGCAGGGTGAATTACACACCGACAGAGCCACTGAAAATTTACCATTGATGCTGCCCCATTCAAAAAGGCCTATAACAGTACTGAAATTGTAATGAAATATAAAAACAGCTGACCCAAGTCAACAAAACTAGCTAATCCTATAAAAAAAAAAAAAAAAAAAAACACATTTCAGAGATTTGACATCTCCTGGCAACCCAACAGATACTTAGGAAATGAAAACCTAAGGCTTCTATGTTTCTCCTCATTTCACCACTCTGACACAAAACTCAATAGCTTTTCTCCTGTACGTGTCACAAGACAGCACTTGCTTCATTTTAAGGCTATTTACATTGTCCTTTACTTGCTATCTGTGCTCCAGTGAAACCACTGTATCACCTTTCCAGAGAACAACTTGCCAGCTGAGCTGACCTGAAAAGTCTCATGGGAGGCACTCGAAGCTGGGGATGTGGCTTTCCCTTCCCAAGGGGGTGTCTGTGTCCCCCAGGCTCACGGCACAAGGTGACACTCAGTGGGGACACCAGCAATGTGCTCCACCCCACGCCACTGGTGCTCCACCACTACAGGCGGTCATTGACGGCAGGTTTGTCACCACATGGTCTCTTCTGAGACACGCTAGAGGTCTTGGTTGGTCTCCCACAGGCATCACGAGCCATTTGTGGTGCCCAACAATAGTGCACCTGGCCTCCAGCTCCCTCTGCAGAAGGACAGAGCTCCACCACAGATCCAGTGCCAGCCCCACGAGATGCCATGGACACCCTCAAGTATCTCAGAAGACAACAAAAGACACAGGTGCTGGCAACTGAATTGAGCCCTTTGTGTTTAATAGACCTTCATATACATCCCTTCCCCAAATTAGTCTGATTAGAAAGCTCTGAAATTTTTGTCACCTGAAAGATCCCACATCAAGGAGCTTCACACCTATGTGCTGTATGCAGACCCTTTCACATATCGTGAACCTGCTGCCTGCAAGTTTTAGATGATGACCCCTTGTTCCCATGTGGGTAGAAAGAGATGTTTTTTCCTCGTTCACTTTCTTCTTGCAACTTTTAGACCTTTCTCAGCTGCTTCTTTCCCAACCTGAAGCATTCCACTCTATTTAACTATATAACCAATGGTTATTCAGAAGCTCTTTCACATTTTCTTCATCTTCTTTCCTCTCTGGTGTCTATTTCTCCAGTTCTATAAAATAAGGCAACCAGCTTTCTTAGGCAAAATAAAAATGGCTGCTCACTATTTACCAATGCTGTGAGACCTGTGGTCTTGTTTGAGTAACTCCAAGCTTGATTACTATTTATTATTTATTACTATTTATTATTTTTATTATTTTTATTTTTAAAAGGTACAGGTGGCTAATGGGCTTACAGTTTTCTCTACAATTTGGATAAGTGGTGAATTTATGTGTAGCCAGATTTGAAAACAAAATAAGTACATAAAAAAATCTGTAGCTTAAGTCTGCAGCATGCACACCTGAGGGAAAGAAGTGCTTTGTATTGACCAAGGGGATAGATAACTTCCATGTCCATAGTCCTGGAAATCAGCTGCCTGAATTTTAGACTGTCACAGTTCAGCAGCCTAGCCAAAATGAGGCACATATTAATGCTCCACTTTCAATGGCAATGGTGTCAGCTTTTGTAGAACAATTTCTGTAAATTTTTACTTCCCCAGTAAGAAAAGGGATCATTTGACCTTGGAGTGTAACTAAAAAATAAGCCATAAAGCTACACTGAAGAAAAAGCTCTTCAGGGGCATCATGAGGTAAACTAGGCCAGGTCAACCACAGGCAGAGCTATCATCCGATCCTCAAGATGTTTTACCCTCTGAGAAAAGCCCACAGGGCTTTCCTACAGTGACTTTATCTCAGGATGGCTTGTGTTTATGAGTTACCCTGCAGCAAAAACACGTTTTTAAAGCAAAAACTGCATGCTGTAGCCAATGAGCAGAGATAAAGAAAGCCATCAAGTCCCTTTTCGGTGTTTGGTGAGCTGTTTAGCCTGGCTGGCAGTTGGGCACAAGGCAATTATTGATATGCAAACAGTACTTTGCACACAGTTTTAATTTATATATTTAAATAGAAATCCCATTAATCTTTTATGTGCATACACTTCCCCTGCAACAAAAAATTACTCTTACAAAGTAAATTCATTTGATTGTAATATGAAGTTTCAGCACCACGCTCACCTAAAGCAAATATAACACGCTTTTCCTGCCCCCAGTTTTATTGGTGCCCTTCTTTCTAAATAAGCACCATGTTACAACATATATCTGGTTTTCAGCACTGTTTTGTTGTTTAATTCTGAGACTGGAATTATTCCCATAGTAATTTATACCTCTCTTCCTCCACATCCTTCAACCAAAGGAGAATAAAAAGATTTCAGATGGGAGAAATTACCCTTTCTTTTCTTTAGGAATAGACTAGCAAAGGCAGTAACATTTAAGGAGAGATTCCCCAAAGCTTGCTCTGTCATTATATGCAGTCACCTGGAGTGACATAGGTTCAGAATCACTGGTTTTGGTACAAAATGGTTTACGAGCAAGGGGAGGGTGGGAGACCTGTGAGTTATTTAAACTCAGCTTACAGCATCAGAGAGCACAGACCGGACCCTGAGCATTTACAAAGACACAGGCTTCTTGTTTGGCTTGTCACTGCTTGTCACATATGCCTAGTGTATCTAAAGCATGATTTTAGAGGTCATCATATGTTTGTAACTGGTCTTCTCCAGAGAACCTGTAACATTCATAGTTATGTACGAAAGCATCTAAGGAAAAACAAACAAACAAACAAACAAAAAACCACACTGAAAATATTAAGATTTTCATCTAGGTCAGCAAGAGTGGCTATAAAAGAAATACGAAAAAATAAGGCAATGGAATAGAGAAGATAGCTTTCAAGATTATAACTACCCTATATTCAACCCAATATTTTTAAATTGCTAGTCTTGGAAAAGGTCACAATCTTTATGATTCATTCACAATGTATTTCTTACTGGGTTACTTTTTATATGATGACATATATCTTCCTCCTCATAATGACACGGATTTACATCTCACGTAGCTCGCCCGTACTAATGGCCAACAGTTGACTTTGCAAAGCTGACCACAAACAGAGCTGTTAAAACTAATAGCCTTCAGTATTTTACAGTTACTGAACCTATACTATAAAGAAAATACTAAGACTCAAACAATCTGAAGCATGTATCTGGAAAAAGATGGGTTTGGATTAATTTCCTTTTGCATACTCAAGGTTCTCTCCATGAAATTCCTGCATTGCCACTTTAATTCCTCCAGAAACAGTTTTCATGTTGAAATATATTCTTAAAGTATGTGAGACAAGTAACTTAAACTGTGTTTTGTACTGTATCCATCACCTCTTCACTTTCATTATTCATTTCTCACCATCATATTTTTACTGTGTAATTAGAAACTGAAGTCAAAGCCTAGAAAACAGACGGCTTAAACAGGCTTTGTAAATGTCGCATAACAACTGTTCTGTGATCAGAGTTTCGAGATGAAGCTTTCATCCATATTTTTAGATATACTTTTGATAGTACATAGAGACTATAGAAATATTAACCAGCTAGCTATGACCACACAGAAAAACTGGAACCTATCCAGCTGTATAAAATCTACTAGATGTATATTGTGCCTCACTTGATGTTATTTATAGGTCATATATCCACCCTACCATCAGCAACCATAACCCAAAATTCAATTTCAGGTCCTACTCTTCTACTTACACGACCATGACTTAATTAATTATTAACAGGAAAAAAAAAAAAAAAAAAAAAAAAAAAAAAAAAAAAAAGCCTACACTTAGTTCAAGCATTTTCAGAATTACAGTAACATATTGATTTTTTTCAATGTAATAAAGCTAAATCAAATCCCAGCAGCACATGAGCATCTAGAATGTACTTATGGCTTAGAGTTTTTATTTCTTCAGCTTTAAGTTCAGGGGAAAGAAAACCTTGCACCAGAAATTTATGGGCATTCCGTAACATTATTCAGTCAATTAAAAGTAATATAGGTAACTAACACGTACTCCCGTATTGCTAGGAAGAGGTCAAATACCCTAAATCTGATCTTTTTCTTATGTGTTGTGTGTCTAGGGCAAGCAGAGAAGGATAAAGCCGCCTTGGGTACAAGGGGATCTTGCCTGGGAAGCAGGCACACTTTAAGGAAAGCAACACTAGAGGGCATTGCTGCAATATTCTTAGCCTGAAAGCTGACAACTTCAAGGCATTTCTTCCCCTGAATGTTAATTGCCTCCACTTTTAACAGAATTGGTCTGTTTGTTAGCTGTTGCAATACTGAAGTGTTAGCCATAAAAACTTCATTGCACGGAAGCAGCCAAAGAGCTTTCTGGAAAGCGCGGTACTGCGCAGGGCCTGCTGCCGGCAGCCATGGGCTGTGAGCAGACACGAGCCAGTCCCCTTCGGGCCACGACCTGCCGCTTCTGTGAAGCTGTCACTGGTCCTCCCTGTGTGTCACAAGTAACCCACGGCTGCCACCACCTCAGGGCACACCCAGGGCGGTTCCGGTCGCCACCGTCAGTGCCCAGTGGTCACCAACCACTTTGATCCATCTGCAGGGCCTACAGCTCCCACAGACAGCCCCACCAGAAGCCCCTCATGAAGCTCGCCCTGTCAAACCGACCTCAGCTGCAATCCATCTCAGCTGGAGGTTTTAACAAAGTGCTCAGCAGGTTCCTATGCGGCAGAGAGCCAAGGAAGGAGGGTTGGGGGCAATTTGGGGAATGTCACCACGAAGGGAGTGATAAGCATTGCCCAGGAGCAATGACCTCTTCTTGGTCTCACCACCCCACAGGCAGTCAGTGTTCCATGCTGTTCCCACCATCATGCCGAGTCCCAAAACTCATACGGTATTCTCAGCCCACTGTCTTTGCCAGAAATAAAGGCTTTTTGCCCTAGGAGCTTAAAGCAGTACCTGAGTTGTCCCCATAATGTGTGAGTCTCGTGCCTGCTGCAGGCATTCCCACGTAGCAGCAGTAGGTGAACTCGTGGTAGCTACTCTGGTGCTTCAGAGGATGAGAAATCCTAAGATAAGGAATGAATAGGAATGGGGAAATGCAATAAAAAATGCAGAAGACTCCACCCCAGCCCTCCCAAAAAAAAAAAAAAAAAAAAAAAGAGAGAGAGAGAAAGAGGGAAAAAAAAAAAGGTTTTAAATTCATACTGTGTGCACACAGAGCAAACCAAAAGCATGGTCCCAAGCAGCTTTTAATTCAATTAAGCACAGCAATGTAGCATGAAACAAGCAAGCACAGGGACACATACTGCATGGCAACAATCATACTACAGGAAAACCTTTCTGATGTATTCAGTTTTGCTGTAGTATACTGCAAAGGTTTACAGCAATCCTTTTGCTCTTTACATGCAAGGTACAGGAAAACTGCAAAAATCTGGAACTGTGTGATCTAATCATCCATTCACAAAGCATGTTGGACATTATATTTTAAAAAAGATCAAAGAAAGAGCTGAGCTTGTTTAGGATAATCAGCATTGCAGCACAGGTAATAGAAGTCCAGTGAATGGAAAATGCAATGTATTTCTATATTGAACCCTCCTCTACTCAACCTAAGAAACGTGATAAAAATGTGGAAAAAGGAAATGTTATGTCATTAACAAAAATGAGTTAAAATAACAATTCTAAGTAATACCCAGAACCTCCTGGGTCAAATCAATAAAATCAACAGTGCAATCAGACAATTTTTATATTGGCATAAAAATAGATAGATAGATAGATAGATAGATAGATAGATAGATAGATAAAGCATGAAGGTGCACTTTTGGAGAAGATTGTTTCATTTTTGATGAGAAATTTGCAAAGAGAAACACAGATGAAAAAAAATATATATATTGAATCTGATGTATCTGAAAGTCATCAGACCTATTGTGTGTACCCCAAGAGCTGACCCACACATGAACAGGGATTGTGTTTGGATAACAGTGCAGTTCAATCAACACCTTTCAAAGCTCTAAGGATATCCAAGCGACACTTTGAACAACATGGCAACTCAACTGACAAACAGAAACTTACTAATCTGCCACAGTTCAGGCTCATTGCATTATATACTCACACCCTGTCCTTGGTTCACTAATTGATGAAACAACAGAAGCTGAATTTCATGGCAAAATTTGATTATCCCCAGCTGAAGTTTCACTGAGGTGGCCCTGAGGGGGTTCCCTGGGAGCTGGTGGCAGATGCGAGGGCTAGAACACTGACATATTGGCAGCTATTTCTCCAAGCGTCTGTGAAAGGAGCTAAAAAGTAAGGAGACAGGAAGAAAAAGCTAATAACCTGGACCCGAAAGGACATGGACAAGTCCTCAGATGCCATTATTTGTACAGTATTCAAGGAATTAAGGTTTTGGCTTTCTTCCATTATGCTAAGCAATGCAGTACCTCTACTCCAACTGGCTGCCCAGACATCTCGAGTCAACAGCATCCAAAATTCAATATTCTTTTATATTCTACTCAGTGTTTAGGCTTCCTATCCCATATCCAAAGAAATCAGAGGTACCTAACAATGTGTCCCACCATGGGCAGTACACCAAAGCAACCTACTGCAGGCTATGGAGGTGGGTATATTTTACCACCACTTTTTTTTTTTTCCCTTGAATTCAATAACTTTCCAGAAAACAATGAGGAGGAATTTCATTCTCTTTGGGGACTGATGCACTAAGCCTTTAGCCCTAGATCCATATTAGGAAATATTTTTTCTTTCATAAACTTTAGATGTTCTTTCTTTCATAAAAGATGAACAGAGAAATCTGACTTGGTAGTGGCAAGATCTGGGCTCCATAAAATATTCCCATGAATTCTCACTGTAAATATGGCCACTCCTACATGTAGGAGCAGGTGGAGCCTTACCAACAGAAACTTGTTACTTTCTTTGGATTTGGATACCTGTCTCCTGCCTAGAGTTCTTTTAAGATTTAATTCTTCATCTGCATTTTGTAGACCAGGCTGCATTAAGAAAAGAGCTGTTTTACACACCTGTAATCCCACAGAGCCTGGATGATGCCCATAAACCCCTGCAAGCAAGAAAACTGAGCCACCTTCTCAGCTACATCACCTCAAAGACCAATACAACAGCTGAAGACCTGGTACCACTCACTCCTAAGGTAAAAGCACCCTGAGGAACATGGTGACCTTTTAATAGCAGGGTCATCTCAGTTCCCTCCCAAAATATAGGGCTGCATCGGGGCTACTTTCAGGGGGTGCTCCTGCAGGCAAGCAGTGTGGATGTGTAGCTGCATTTGCCTTCATCTCATCCTGAGGCTGCATACAGCGGCATAGAAACAGCCATAAACAATTTTGTTAGATACACTGGCATTTAAAACTGAGCTAAGCTCTTTGGTTTGATTTACAGTAGAAATGGAGCATTTTTATTTTAGCAAAATCAAATCAAATCTAAACAATTCCTACTCAGAAACCAGTAAAATCGTTTTTTCCATAGCCTTTAGAAATGAAATGTTAGTTTGACTTGCCTGTCAGCACTGAACACTGAATTACAGCTCATCTTCTCTCAGTCTCACAAATACTATTTGCACATCCCAAGTCAGTCGATATGATGTTGGAGAATTCATCCTTGCATCCCACTAGTTTTCTTTCGTCTGTACAGTGTGGTCTACATTCTCGCTTAATGCTTATTTCCCCACTGCTTCACTGTAGGTTGGTTCACAGCGAAAAGACAGGCTGGCTTACAGGGAAACAGATTTCACCATTACAGGATAAAGTGGTAATTTGTTTTTTTCAGAATTTTATCCCAAACTCCACTAAGATGACACAAACAGCACTAACTAACCGTGCTACCCAGAGGCCCATGACTGTCATGGGAGGGGAGTGAACCCACAAGGTCTCAAAAATCTTCTCTTCCACCTGTGTTCCCCCACTTTTGGAGACGTGCTTGGAGACAGGATGATGTGCAATATTAGTGAAGCTAGTAATTCCCCATTAAAAAGTATAAATATTACTTGTGTTTATCATTGTTAATATCATTAATTGCTGTTTTTAAATAACAGACTGGAATCATTTGGATTGGACTGGATTGGATTGGTTTGGATTGATGGAATCAGTTTATCTAAATTGGATTTATATT
Source organism: Anas acuta (assembly GCF_963932015.1). Classification (NCBI taxonomy): domain Eukaryota; kingdom Metazoa; phylum Chordata; class Aves; order Anseriformes; family Anatidae; genus Anas; species Anas acuta. The sequence goes on from NC_088981.1 coordinate 97,395,883, forward strand.
TCTAAATCACCCCTCAGTGCAGAGGGGTTGAGACTGATCACCCTCCTGGCATCATCCTCTCTGTCTGCTCCTCGCCTTGTGCAGGGGCAGCAAGCAGAAAACCAGCAGACTCTTTGGTTATATTTACTTGCTCCTGAAGCTAAGCAAAGGCTAGCAGAAAATTTTTATCATCTTAGAACTCTACTGCCTTTGAAGCACACTGCTACCTGGTGCAATGGCTACTTTACATGACATTATATGATGTATACAACATAGATGTTAAATACCATACATCACAGTTTACATTCTTGCTGAGAATATCACTGAAAATCTAGTCCATGTTTCCTAAAACTAATGTTTTACCTGGACCACTTCAGTTTTGTTGATAAATTCACCATACATAAACTGCAGTACATTCACCAAAATATTCCAAAGGCTCCCTTTGGAATAAGGACTTTCCAGTACCATAGGACTACATAAGAAGACTTTCTAGCATTACAAGCCCTTATTCTCACCTACACTAGATCAGTGAGAGGAAGTGTGCTACCAAGCAAACAGATGCAATGTTCACAAGAGGCCCAGAGAATGCTCCCATAGGTTCAAGCATCCTACTTGGAGGTGAGAGGCCATTTCTCCCAGGCAGGGCAAAAAGATGCCTCTTGTGAATACCCCAGGATTCAGAACAGGACCAAAACCACAGCAGGGTGTTGACTTTGTTTCAAAACAAAACCTCAAAATAATGTATTTATTTTTTAAAGGGAGAAGGGTTGCCATCATACGTGCTTAAGGGAAGTTAATATTTTCAGAGCCTGAGCAAAGGAAGGTCCCCGCCATATGCACCTAAATCTTGCAAAAGTCTAAAATTTAGGTCACATCTATTTAGGACATCGAGCATCCCTTCTGGCTACTTCAAGAAGACTTCACACTGAGCTACATGAAGAGCTGTCTTGTTCGACATGCTAGCCACTTCACATCCAGTCCTGAAATGCTCTTCTCTTCCCAGGTATCATATAAAGTTTCTGTGGGCTTCATCTCAGGACTGAGGACTCTGTTCTCAGGAGATAGGACCAGAAATAAGGAACTGCAGTGCTGGGGATGAGTGCACACATCTTTCACAGTGGCATTCCTGAGATCTCTCAAAGTGCTTCGTTGGCAAAGGTGCCTAGAAGTGAGTGCGCTACTCTAAGTCATCTGAACAGCATGCTGTGTCTTTGTGCAAAGAAGAGTCTGGACAAATTTATCTTAACTATAAACTTACTAATACTTGGTTCATGTATTAGGAAAATCCATCAGTATTATTAGGAATTTTTTCTCATATGCATATGCACAGTCAGTTCTTAATCCTCAACGTTCTTAAATTAGTATTCCTCCAAATTGCCAAGCCTAAACTCCTCCAAACAGTCATTATATGAAATGAGCCAATGATTCATTCAGTCCTGGGTATATTCTTTGCCTGATCCTATACCCCCAATGGTTCAGGAGAATATAGATGCAATTTCAGAGGGCCATTTGTCTAAAGTATCCTGTGAAGTATGAAGACTACAGGATATGTGCATCTAAGAACAGGACAGTGAAGCATGCATCAGCTCAATATTTTCCTTTTACTCTAAACTAATGCTCTACCCAACTGTTTACTAGTCTTTGAACTAACACAAAACCTGGGGAATTTTGAAGTAAGAAATACAGGAGATAAATGGAATGGAAAGCATCTCATCATCAGATGGGGTTGTGCAACTACCAGATTTTGTGTAAAAAATGACATTTTTAAGCTCACTCTTTACATTGCAGTCTGGAGACTAGTTTTCAAAGTAGATTCTGCATTTGGGCATTATTTTAGACTTTGTCCCAAGCAACAGCAAAATTACAAAAGAAGGGTTATTTGGATAATACGTAGCAGGAGGGACAAGCATAAACAGGCAATGGTAACGTTAAACTTGTGAACTAAAGCTTTCTCCTTCCACTCGATATAACTTGTGGTAACATCAACACAGGAAATATATGTCCCCACTGCTAATATGGAAGACAGAAGGTGTTTTTCAGTTCTTTTCACAGAGTAGTTCGACTGTCTATTTACCCATGTGTGGATCCACTGCAGGCTAAGGAAGTATCGGGTATCAAAAGTTATCCAAACTTGAGAGAAGCATGCTGGAGTGAGAAACAAATCAGCTATAAACTGCTAATTGTTGAAAAAAAAATCATTTTCTTTGGAGCACAGTGAAACTGAGTTATTACCTTCTCATTTGCTCAAGTAGCCATCTTGCACTTCAATGGATTTATTGATGAACAACTTAGAAAAAGACCTAGTAAGTACCTTGGAAACTTTAAGGCACATTTTTTATTGTTCACAAGTGAGATCCCTTGAGCTTGCAACACTGCTGCAGATGAATAAGTTGGGTGACCATATGTGAAGAATGTAAGAATTTACAAGCTTAGGCTTTCCTTGCTTATTTCCTTATTATTCAAATTATATAGGTAATTCTTTTGAATATTCATGTAATATGTACACAAATATATTTTATACACAAATAGATTACACAAATTTTCAAGATAATTATGACAACTCTTTTCTTTCATTGTGGGAGATCCCCATGCATCAAGGAAGACACTCACCCTTGTAGCTATAGATCTGTACCTATTGTCTCTGCACGTGTGTCTCAGGTTTGGAACAAAACTTTAAAATGCCTGCTTTGTTTACTTATTTGATAATTGTTTGTAAGGATTAGCTGGTGTTATTTTAGGCATAGGTAGAACACTTCATGAAAACCTTTAATTATGTATTATTAATATGGTATAATTGCTAAGTGATATCTGTGGACAATTTATTCAGGAGAGCATGTGAATGTAAGACTTCTAAAAATAGAGAAAGAGAGACAAAAAGAGAGACCTTTTCTTGTGCAGATTTCAGACTGCAATGGGTATGGTCTCCACCCCAACATTTTATTTTAATACTCTGTAAAAGAATACAAAGATGCTCTCCATTTGTAATAAAGAGAGGTGAAGGCGAGGAAGGTGTTTTCAAAATACAAACTTTGAAAAATAAAATTCTTTACATCATCTTATCTTCATCTTAAAAGAAACCAACTTTTAGAAGTTGTAGAACTCTTAAACACACTGTGGTGGTTTTTTTATAAGCACATCTTTATCTCCAGACTCCAAGGAGACCATGCCCTTGGTATGATTTGGAAATGCTTCATTTAAGGGAACATTTTATTGACACTGAAATGTGAGTATATTAGTAGTATAACCTTTTATGTACATTTGAATCTGGTTTCGATGTAATAGCAAGCTTTTATACAATAATTGTTTGATGCTGTAATTATGAAAGTAGTAAAATGTTTTATGTTATAGATACAGCAAGTTCATCTGCAGAATGAGTTTGTTATAGAGCAGCAGCAATGACTCACCTCGGCTACCAAAGACTGATGAAATGTAGGGGTAACGCTGGCAGAGGCCTGATACAGTGCAGGAAACCTAACGATGCTCTGAGAGGTTCCTCACGAATGAAAAACACTTTCAACTCTGTGGCATATGTATCAGCAGATTGCAAATTCATGTGCTGGAGAGGCTTCCAAAACAATCTCACAAAGACTGCTGAACACCAATGAAAGGGCAACAGTGGCTGGTATTTGAATCCAGCCAGCCCACCAAAGTATGGAGATTTTTTCTTCCCTTCCTCCTTCTTCAAAATGATTTGGGAAAGAAAGGACATGAATTTCTCTGAACAGGGAGAATAAAGAGCAACACTTTCCATTCTAGCCTATTAATTTCCGCAAACTAACAGGAGCCGCAAGGAACAAAGAAGAGAGAACAAAACACCAAAAAGCATTATCCTTCTACCAGCACTTTTGCAATGAGATGGCACCCCTGAGACATTAATATCATTGCTGAAAGGAATTTTAAGCAATGCACCAGAGTGCAAGATCACTTGGAAATCGCATTATTGCTTAGACTGGTTGAAGCTTGTCCTCATGTACCTTACTGAAGTAAAAATTGAGAGATGGAGGGGCCCTGCCAGTTGCTTCAGTCAGGGGAAAGCTTTGTTTCCTCTTGTCTTAAAGATACAGCCTAGGAAAACTATTAAGGAAACATTAAAATACTGCAATGACCCTCTCTGGACTGGAGGAATGAAACAGCAGTCCATAGTGAAATTTAAAAATCTACCAATTAATGAATCAAAATAATTGGAAAATGACTTTTCAAGAAGTGCGATGACTAGCTGTCACCTTTCTATGGACCAAATGACTTTAATAATGAAATAACATTAAAACTTTCTAACCAAACAGACTGAATCAGTTCTGTATTAGCAGTCACCTGCTGGCACAGTGGATGTTGACCCCTGCCCAAAATGTAGCTGTAAGTTGATGAGTTAGAACATCAGAGAGTAATAAACACTTCCAACTAATTGTCCCAGACACAAAGCAGCAACCAAATGCCTCTAATGTTAAATGGGCCTAACAGGCCAATGATTGAACAACCATGTCAGTGGTGCACTATCAGACTAAGCAGCCAGCTAAGAAACAAGGAAGTTTGATTGAAAATTTCCCCTCTACTCAGCAGTGGTGAGGCTGCATATCTATACTGTGTCCAGTTCTGGGCCTCGCAGTATGAGATACATGGAGCTAATGGAGAGGGTCCAACAAAGAGCCATGAAGATGATGAAAACACTAAACACTCTCCTAAGAGGAAAGGCTGAGAGCGGGGACTGTTCACCCTGGAGAAGAGGAGGCTCAGGGCTCATCAATACCTGAAGAGAAGGTGGAACCAGGTGGTGCCCAGTGCCAGGACAAAGGCAATGGGCACAAACTGCATAAGTGGTGGCACTTGTGGAACACAAGAGGTGTCCATCTGACCATCAGGCAGCACCACAAGGTGTGGCAGGGGGTGGCTGTGGGATGGGGAGCTTCCCAGCCTCTGTTCCACAATAGAGGTCTGGGAAGGGCAGGAGAGCTGCAAGGGAAGATGCGGGACTGGGAGTGGTGCTAACCCAAACTCCGCTTGGATTGGCTCCAAGGGGACCTGTGACTAGTGGGAAGGAGCAGACACGGTACTAAGGGGAGAGGAGGATGCAAAATCACTGAGAACTGCCCAGAAATGTTAGGAACTGCTACATTAAAAATAACTAACCTTCTTAAATTAACATGAGTTGGCTTCCTCCCTTGAAAAGAGAAGTCACTCTAATGTGTCTGGATAAGATAGCATACAACCAGATAAACATACAAATTGACTACGGCTTTCAAGTACTTTCCTCTAATGTTTTGTCTCTCTGGCTAAATGCTTCCTACATAGTAGCTGGGGAGTAGCAAGATGAAGAAGCAGGAGCATTCAAGCAGACTTGAATAACAGCAGAGCTGGAACGGCACCTAGATTCTGGTAGCAATGTAGGTTAAAGGCTGAGCTTACATCCCGACACAGAACAGGCATAAGACCTGACACCAGTAGGACTGGCTCCAGAGGGACCAGAAATGGGACAGAGATACTATTAATTCCACAACTGTGTCACCGGTCTCAAGCAAGGACTTATGGCCAGAAACTTCTTAGAACTGTACAAACGCATCTCATTCTTCTAGTCCTCTGTCTATACAATATATATACGATTGCCTACATCTTTAAAGACATGGCCAACCATTTTCTGGTATGGTAATACACCTTGAAATACTCTCCATTGGTATAATAATAAAGATAATACTCCTTTATGGAAAGAGATGTTCTAAAAACTATAAATTGTTCATATAAGAGGCACAGATTAATATTTTAATCTTTTCCCCACTGGTTACTGAGAAAAATGGTGTAATAAAAACAAAGAACTCCCGATTGTTTCTGAAAGCCTTCTGAGCAAAAATAAATCACTTGAACTCCAGAGATATTTTTGACAGTGAGCTAAAGGTGTATTATAAGAGAGTAGGAGGGTTGGTGGGTGAATATAATAGCTGCTTACCTAGGAGGGTGTATTGGAATCTATACAGAGAAATGTGTCATTGCCCCCATTTAATGGACATTAGCCAGAACAGCAGTCCCATAATTCATCTCCGATAGCAATTCTGGTGAGTGTGGTACGCTTTTGTAAAGCAGAGCCCTGCATCAGCAGTAAACACAATTATTCAGTTAGATGGCAAAAGATGGTGTAGCACTTCTGCTCCCAGTAAATCCTATTTTTCTCATTTTCATAAGAACAGAAGAATTGAAAGAGTAAAAATTTTCAGTTTTGGTGTTCCACTTCACATTTCTCATCTAGATCTTCACGTAGCTAACTATTACTATCTTCTCAGTATTTTCTAATAACTTCTTAATGACCTAAATGTAAACCTGCATTCAAGCACTGGCAGTTTGAAAAATGTTTTGCCCTATTAAGAGAATTCCTTTGAAACGCAAATAGTGATTTATCTTAAAATATTGTGTTAATTTATTGTGTAATGATAGTACATGTAGTGCATTATACACCAAGCTCTCCAGTGAGTCTCGACAAAACAGATTTAAAGGAGATATGAACTAAGATAATATGGTTTGGTTATATAAGATATTGTTAAATGGGATCTCCTCTTCTATAGATTTCTGTTAGGACTGTCAGGATTTTGCTTTGGCCAACTTGGCTAATACAAACAAAATTACAGTTGCACCTCTACATTTACCATGGGCAATTTTGCTCAGATTCACATCACTCATACAGTAAATTAAATAATGAGTAAATTGCTTCAATATTCTGAGTTAGAGATGGCTTAAATATCTTTGTTAATCTTTAATTATTTCAGCTGAACCTTCATTCACAGTGCAATGTAATCCATGACTAACTTGTATTACATTTTTTTTTTCTGCTGGAGTGTTCCTTACCTTCAAGACTCATCTTTGCTGAATCTTAGCATCTGATTTGCAAAGCCAGGGATGCTGTCCAAAAATATGTTCCAGTTTCCGTACAGTATGTACTCCCAACAAAGTGTTTCACATGCATTTTTAGTTAGTGCTCAGTATTCCATATTAAGCTTAGCTGTCAGTTCCAGCATTCATAATTACATTGTTTGACCATACAAACAAAGCCGAGGTCTGTTTGTTTTTCACTAATGTGACCAATATAATTATCACTTCATGAGCCCTGCTATAAACAAAATATTGGGTCAAATCAGTTATTGGTATAACTCCATTGAAAACAACAGAATTACCCCTGAGAATAATTTAGCCTATTTAGTTTTCATTTAATTGCAAATACTTACCTGTAATCATCTGCTTATTAAAACACAGCTACATCCATTTTAGTTGATAGCTCTGGGCCACATCCAAAGGCCATCCTAATCAGTGGAAGACTGCACTGACGTCAGAGGAACTTAGCTTGTGTCCAATATACGCTACACTTGAGACTTTGAATTCCACAGAAAACACACTATTCATTATCTTGGTCACAGAGCTGAGGGTACTGAATTAAACTGAGACCACCTTTGCCTGACCAAACAGTCTTACAGCAGCAGAGGCTCAACAGCTGTCCCTCTCCAAAACCCAGAGCCAAGGCAGTGTGGTAAAACAGGAAAGGCAGAGGAGGGAATTTAGAAGTGGGATTATAAATCATCGCATGAAATGGCAGCCCAGAATAAAAAGGCTGATGAATACCTGGCAATGCTTTATGCCATCTCAATACCCTGCTTTACTGCTTCCCCAGCAGAAGCAAGTCTTACACAAGCACCTCCTGTCACAAGCAAATAGGCACATTCAGGAGTTTATAGCAAGAGTCTTGTGGCCTAAATTTGAAACTTCTGATAAAAGGAAAGGAAGCGTCTGAGTCTCTTATATACTATAATGAAAATACAATATGTTTCAAGGTGGGAGCCAAATGTTGGCTGCGACCTACAATGTCTTGTGTGATTTGGGACCATATTACTTGAGAAATTGCTTCTGTCCCTGGGAAATCATACTGCAGCCAAGATCCACAGGGATGTTCAACTGTATTTTTATGGTATAAATGAGAAAGATTTTTTTTGTGATGGGGTCTCAGTTTGGGATTCATTTACCCCCAGGGTTTCCGAATGCTCAGGTCTGTTAACCTTCAAAGTGTGCTGTAAAACTCCTCTCTCCTCTCTTTTCTTAGGCTATGGTACAAGGACATGCTAAAAGCAGTGGAAAATTCATGAGCTGTCCTCTAGTACCACTTAATGTCTGTTAATGTATAGAAAAGATAAGCAGAACACAGCTGTACTTGTTGCATTGCCTGTAATTACAGCTTATGTATTAAAAGGAAAGGGGCATGTAGGACAGGTGAAGGAAAAGTGCTGACTGGTGAGTTATTAAACCCAACTCACCAGTATTAGTCACGTGGTAAGCTCAGAACTGGAAATTCATCTAACTATTCTGCCCCAAAACAGTATTGTCTTACCTCTATTGCTACTTCATTGCTACTGTCTGCTTTAATTTCTTCTGTTTGGAAAAAGAAATCACTTACTTTAATTCCCTTCTCTATTTTCTCTCATTTCATCTCTGTCTTCTTTGTTCCTTTTCTCTCTTATTCTGTAGAACAGTAATTTCTTTTCTTTTTCTTTTTTTTTTTTTCAAGAAGTTGATGATTTGAGGCAGGAAATCTTGGATGCAATTTAAGGGGAGGAACCTCCCACTCTTTGCTGACCGATGAGTAACAATCATAGCCTGGTAATCAGCTCTGGTAAATGTCATAATCTCCCCTGTCAGCCTGTTTCAGGCTTTATAGTTTCAAGCCTCCATGAGCAACAAGAAGCAGTCTTGGGAGGAGCATGGGTTGAGGACCATTGGTCCCTGACAAGCAACATCCAGGAGACAAGTTCAGATATTCACAGTAGTACTTTTAGCCTTAAAATCTATGAATCAATAAAGCTCTACTCTACACCCCGCAGTGTCATCTTCTTTCTAGACCACATCCTAGTGTAACTGTCCACTACACCTGTCTCACAGCAGTGCCTCAAGCAGGGTGAGCAGGCCACCTGCACGCTTCATGCAGTGTAATATGCAGCAGAAACACCATTTGATATGGAGAATTTATTGATGGGATAGGATATTTCTACAAAAGGAGAAGAGGGAAAGCCAAGTGATGATGGAAACACTGGAAGTTCCCATGGCACTACGCTGGATATGAGGAATAGGGTTTCCTCAGTGCTGCATCCTGCCCAAGAGAATTGAGTGTCAATTAGACTTGTCAAGATATCAGCAGAACTGCTTGAAAATATAAGAAGTGGCAGAGGACTCTAAGGTATAATTCATGAGGTCCAGGAGAGGAAATCTGACGCAAGAAAGGCCTGAAGGGAGCTAAGAAATAAAGGTACAGTGTGAAATTGAGGAAGCTGAAGCAGCATTTAGTCTGTTTTTAGGAACCTGTGTGGTGGATTCACCTTGCTGGGCAGCTAAACTCCACCACAACCGCTCTCTCACTCCCTCCACTCAAAGTAAAGGGGAGAAAATACAGTGCAGAAGGGCTCAAAGGTTGAGATAAGGACAGGGAAATTGCTCACCAATTACTGTCACAGGCAAAACAGACTCAGCACTGGGAGATTAATGTAATTTATTGCCTATCATTAGCAGACTACAGCAGTGAGAACTAAAAGCAAACCTTCCCCCTATTCCACCCTTTTCCACCTCCTCCCCACAAGCGGCACAGGAGAACAAGGAATGGGGCTGCGGTCAGTCCCTGATGCTTCGTCTCCACTGCTCCTTCTCAGTCACTCTCTGCCCCTGCTCCACATGGGGTCCCTCCCACGGGATGCCGTCCTTCCCCAACAGATCCTGTGGGGGCTGCCCACAGGCAGCAGCTCTTGAAGAGCTGCTCCCACATGGCTCTGTACCATGGGGTCCATCCCCCAGGAGCAAACTGCTCCAGCACAGGTCCCCCAGCAGTGGGCGGCAGCTCCCCCAGCCACCTGCTCCTGCGTGGGCTCCTCTCCACGGGCTGCAGCTCCTGCATGGTTTCCTCTCCGGCCTGGGGCCTGCTCCTGTGGGGGCTCTCCATGGGCTGCAGCCTCCTCCAGGCCACATCCACCTGCTCCACCGGGGGCTCCTCCACGGGCTGCAGCGTGGAGATCTGCTCCATGTGGGACCCATGGGCTGCAGGGGGACAGCCTGCTCCACCAGGGGCCTCTCCACAGGCCGCAGGGGAACTGCTGCTGCGTGTCTGGAGCACCTCCTGCCCTTCTGCTGCACTGGCCTTGGGGGCTGCAGGGCTGCTTCTCTCACATTTCTCTCTCCTCTCTCCCAGCTGCAGTTGCGCAGCAGGTTTTTTTGTTTGTTTTGTTGTTTTTTTTGTTTGTTTGTTTGTTTGTTTTTCCTTCCTTCAATCTGCTCTCCCAGAGGCCCACCCCACGTCGCTCCCTGGCTCAGCCCTGTCCAGCAGTGGGTCCCTTTTGAAGCTGGTTGGAGCTGGCTCTGAGCTGACATGGGGCAGCTGCTGGGCTCCGCTCAGAAGCCACCCCTGCAGCCATCCCGCTACCAAACCATTGCCACATAAACCCAATACAAGCTGCAAACATAAAAGTAACTTAAACCACTAGAGTTAACTCAATTAATTTAAGTGGGTAATTCCACAAACACAATTATTGGCAGTATTGGGTACTATCTTTCTGTAGACTCTGAGATACAGGGAAGAAGCAGTAACCCTTAGAAATCAATTACATATTAATTTCCACTACAAAATATTTGCCATTTGCTTTGAAATGTTCTCTCCACAATTTTCTCAGACTTCAAAATTTAGCAGGTACATAAATCAAGGGGGTGCTTTTTGCCTTGCCTTGGGAAAAAAAAATAATATATATATATATATATATAAAATATATATAAATATATATATATATATATATATATTTGGAGAGGATCACAGAGCACAGACATTTCTCTTCCATGCCCCAAATACCACAGGGCACTGCTGTCAGTGCTATTACTCACTATTTTACTTCTACTATGCAAACAGTGCTTTAGAATTAATATAGGTTAGGAAGAATTTCATAACATATATATTTCACTCAGAACAATATTTGGTTCTTGAAAACACTTTTTAAGAGTTACTTTAGTGATGCTGGGAAAAACGGCTAATAGTCTCGTATCTTGAGCACTGACCAGTGATGTGGAAAAGGCAAATTAAGTTAAGCCACTAATTCTATTGGCAGTAAGAATTGAATGCTGCCCTTTCACTTTATAGAGAAACACCTGAAGCATCCTGACAGTATTCAGTTCACAGGAAATGGAAAGGTGAGTGCTGTCTGATATGGGTATGAATAAATCTAGTTTGTTTTAAACACTTAAAATAGAAAGCATCTAGAACGGCATTCCAAAATATGAAAAAGAGGGCAAGAATGGGAAGGGAAGGGAAGGGAAGGGAAGGGAAGGGAAGGGAAGGGAAGGGAAGGGAAGGGAAGGGAAGGGAAGGGAAGGGAAGGGAAGGGAAGGGAAGGGAAGGGAAGGGAAGGGAAGGGAAGGGAAGGGAAGGGAAGGGAAGGGAAGGGAAGGGAAGGGAAGGGAAGGGAAGGGAAGGGAAGGGAAGGGAAGGGAAGGGAAGGGAAGGGAAGGGAAGGGAAGGGAAGGGAAGGGAAGGGAAGGGAAGGGAAGGGAAGGGAAGAAGTTAAATCAGTCTTATTGAGATATATGATGATGTTATCTCAGTGGTCCAATTGATTCTTTTCAGTCCTAGATACTGTATCCCTAACAGGGTAATTTTTAATGAAATTCTTGCTTTTGGGGCAGGCCCATTCCAGTATCTCACCATTACAAAATGAAGCAGCCATGTCAGGTCAAAAAGAAAATATATATAAAAAAAAAAAGAAAGAAAAAAAAAATCATACAATGTTTCTGATGCATCTTTTATTTTATTTTCTCATGCCAGTCTTATCTGGCATGGTCTCATTTTGTGGAAAAGACACTTGTTTTGCAGCCTTACACAAGGCACTACCTCTGTCTGTGAGTGTGTTTGCTTTCTCACCACTTGTGTTTTAGACAGTGTTACTCATGCAGATTTTAAGAAGCGAATGCAGTCGGGACCTTTAGACATATGCTCTACTGCAATGCAAATAAAATAAGAGAAATGCAACAAAACTATGCCATGTAGCTACAGTGTCTCTCAAAATCATCCAAATACCTGTGCATACTGCTGGATGCATTTCCCACCATTCCCAATTATCACCCATCTTCTCCCCATGACTGGTCTAACTAAAATAAATGCCTTCTGCTCCTATTGGATCAATTTAATTCTTAAGCATGAGTGACAGAGAGTATGGTAGCTAATGTGTATGCTACTGATGCACAATTCATTAAAAATATTAACATTTTTTTAGTTACAGAAGGATCTAGACAAGTAAAATAAAATATGTGTTGTAAACTTGTAAAGTCAGGAACCTGAAAGTCAAAGAACATGAAATACCTTTATGTGGGCACTTCTGAATATGTATTAGGATGCAAACTGAAATTACACAGTGACTGACTGATGATCGGGAGGACTCCCATTTCATTTATTAAGTGTACAAAATAATTGTCACTCTGCAGAAAGCTGTGTTAATGATTAAGGAAACTCTGTTGTTGCTAAGGATAATAACTGCCATACTTCACTAAGTATACACCCAAGAGGACATTAAATTACTTCAGAGAACAAGATAAATGAAACAACACAAGAACATCCAACATCTAGGCCACATACAGAATTGCTCAGAAGAGATTCACCAAGCCCTAACTGCAAAGTACATGAGGGGCTGAAACCGTAAGCAAAGAAATATTTCCATGTTACTCAAGGAAGAGGAAAAATAATAATAATAAAAAAATAAATAAAAATAATAATAATAAAAAAAACACACACACAACAGCAACAAAGAAGACATTACTTCAGTCTCTAAAATTTACCAGGGAAATCAAATGAATTCTATTCTCCAATAAAACAAACTGAAAAGCTCGAAGAAGGATAACCTTTTAATCTGTAAAGGGATAACAATATATAATTACAGGTTTAGAAAGCCAAAGCCTGATAGCGAAAGGCTTACATGGGATACATTAATTAAAATAGTTTTGATAATTTACTTTCCTTGCTGATGAGTAGTTTTTAAAACTATTGACTGGGAAGCTCTTTTATGCAAGTCATTCCTAAAGACCAGGATTAAATTCTCTAAGTCCCTAGCACATGGTAGATACTTTCAAAGAAATACGAGATGCTAAGACAGAAACTCGATTTATGTAAAGTGCTTTAATTTCTTTAATGCAAATATAAAGAATTTTACTAACTCAGGATTTGGCCAATGTCCACGTCCTTAAGACATTATTGCAAGAATGGCTACACCAGCTCAGAGCAATGTCCATGTACCACTAGTGTCCTCATTTCACCAATGGTTAGCAGGGGACACTTAAGGAAATAGAAGAAGCAAAATGATCCTTCTCTGAATGTATACTCCTGGTTTTCAACAGTCAGCATTGAAAGGTTTCCTGATCCAAAGGTTTCCAAGATCCTCCTGACTAGCAGTTACATCTTGACCGATCTTTGAAATAGCTGTTAAAATCTAAGAACTCTTTTTTCTTTTTTTAATCTCATGTTCACTAAAGTAACTATTTTTGATCAGCAAACACACAGAAATCAATTAAAAAGAACTATATGAATGAAACTACTTATATGTGTAAAAGCCTAGTCTGGTACAAAGAACCTTTCTGAATTATGCCACGTGCTCCGCTGGTTCCCCAGTTCCGCGGTTCCTTCCTAAGTCAACTGTTCACTTGCCATCTTTTGGGTCTGACCTATGATGATAGCTGAGCATTAATGACCAAAATATAACTCCTTAAAGGCTGGAAGAACTGTGTTTCCAATAGCAGATCCTCTTGGGATTATTAAGGAAATCATTAATGATTAAGGAAACTCAAAGCACTCAGGCTTTGCAATGCATTGCTCACAGAGGAATTCCCAGAAGTGGAGGCACAGCTAAGTGATGAGGACTGGGAAGCAGTAAGAGTAGGGGAAGGCACATCCTATGAGGACATGTCCTGTGAGGAGAGGCTGAGGACACTTGGGTTGCCCAGTCTGGAGAAGAGGAGGCCGAGATGTGGCCTCGCTGCTCCCTGCAGCTCCCTGAGGAGGGGACGCACAGAGGCTGGTGCCCCTGTCTGCTCCCTGGTCATCGATGGCAGGATGCAAGGGAATGGCACAGAGCTGTGCCAGAAGAGGGTCAGACTGGGTGTTAGGAAAAAATTTCCTCACACTGAGGGTGGTCAAACACTGGAACAGGCTTCCTAGAGAGGTGGCTGATGCCCCAGGCCTGTCAGTGCTCAAGAGGCATTGGGACAGTGCCCTCATGAATATGCTTTCCCTTTTGGTCAGTCCTGAAGTGGTCAGGCAGTTGTACTTGTTAATCTCTGTAGGCCCCTTCCAACTGAAGTATTTATTCTGTTCTTTTCACTGAACAGAATACGGCTGGATGATTAAGAGCGTGACTGGAGTATGATAAAACAAATAAAAATGGAAAAACGGGGGAGAGATGAAGAGAGCCAAAAACCATACAATAAAAGGTTTTGTAGACAATATAAGCTCTCATTTGATGAAGCTTAGTGTTGCATTAAGCTCTTTTATTAATGTGATCACATTTTGAACTGCTTCCCTATCTTTCATATATTGTAAGCTTCTTTTGTCAACTCTCACTTTTTACAACAGCTATCAACACTTCCAGAGTAATTTTTTTACTACAGACATATCCATTCTAAATTTCAAAAGCTGCATTTTATGTTCTTATTATCCTGAGGTAAATTTAGAGAGAAAATCTGAATAGAAAGTGAAGAGGTTGTGCTGCTAGTCTGCTTTTCATTCTCCATTTAGGACAGGAACACCTTGATTGAAAAGCAATCACATAAAGGCACACTACAGTATTTCAGAGGAGTAATCTAAATTATTTTTTTTCTTAGAGAAAGACAACCGTGATTGACAGAAATTTCAAGAGCTGGAATAACAATGCAAATTCATGTATGGACTAACAAGGCTCCCACTGAAATTAGTATCAGGACTGCAGCTTTACTATTGTGTCAGTTCCCAATTCAGAACCTCCGAAACACAGCTTTCCTCTTCACATATCAGCAAAACCATCACAACATTGTGTTTCTGGTATCACTCCAATGGCACAAGAAATTATTGAACAGAGCGTGCACACCAGACATCTCAGTTTATCCTGGTTAGTTATTTACTTACACCTTTTCTAGGTGAGGACAAGGTGACTATAATATATAGTATCAACCCAATATCAACCCAACCTGTTTGCCCTCTGACCAAGCAAAATTTTCTCCACAAATACAAGACCAAAAAAAAAGGATCATCCTGTAGGAAAATCACAGTGCCTGAATTATGAAATAGTTATATATGAAGTCTTATAAACCTCGATGAGTTTGCAGACACTTGATTTTAAAATAGATTTTGGAGTGGTGCTACATGTTATAGAAAGCTTCCTTTCCATATGGTCAATTTGAAATATTTGTTAATTTCTAATATTTATCTCAGCATAAATGCGAGTCATTTCATGTCCAAATATACACAATGACTTGCTATTTTCCCAAGAAACACCATGGCCAAACCCTTATGCTCATCAGCAAAAGTGACAAGAAAAATCACTTGAAAAGAATTAGCACATTCATTCACAGACACAGCAGGGTTTATTACACTGTACAGAGCATTGCCCTCACACAGCTTCACAGCTTTTGGACTAGAGATATTCCTGTACAGTCTGGTTTATCTCCTCTCCACTTTGTGCAATAGGTGCAGGTAAAGTAAACACACAGTTGTCCACTGCTCCACTTAGATACACACAGGTTCTTAACAGGACTCATGCTCTTCATGTAACTCCCACAATTTACCATTTCCCTTTTGTGTGGATTCTTGCAGACTGCTCACACTTCTGGCTTTTCTTCTTGCCTGGCATTTTCACTAGCAAAGACAAAGGGCTCGGAAGTTGGTACTAAATCCTGATTGGTATTAATGGACTTGCCCTTCCCAATTTAAGTAGTTTACATTTGAGCTTTCCTGAGTTTAAATATTAAAAATTGATGATCAATTTTAAGATATAAGATATTAAATACGGTTCTTGTGGCTACAGCACTTGAGCAGGTTTGAGGATATCTGAGTTCTCTGTCTATACTGACTTTACTTAGTATATTTATTCCTTAGGAAAAACACTCTGTGAATCACTTAATATAATTTTGCAAGTACTACGGATATTCCACTATGCACCACTTGTGGTTTCACAGCAAATGTAAAGCTTAAATATGCATCCACTTTAATGTGAATTAGCAACATGCTGTTTCTTCTTCATATTTAAATCATTTTTTAGCCTTTGAATACAGAGAGGAATTTCAAAGAATTTCTGAGTAAATTGAGTGAACAGCATGTGAATATTAATATTATTCAAAAAACAAAACTGTAAGATATTCAGCATCAACCTATTCATTTCTTTCAGTAACTGAGTGGTGCGGGTCCCACACATACAAATTTACTAAAATCTTACATAAAAACTTTAATGTTTTAAGTTGCTTCATGAGTGGTTTTTTGTTTGTTTGTTTGTTTGTTTGTTTTGGGGGGAGGGTATTTTTGTTTGTTTGTTTCATTGTTTCTGAGCTCATTAAAAGCTAGCAGAAAAATGTCATCATTCACAGAATCATAGAATCATCCAGGAGTTGGGCTTGATGACCCTTGTGGGTCCCTTCCAACTCAGGATATTCTATGATCCTGTAATTCTGGAGAATAACAACAAATATTCTGTAAATCCTACTCATTTACTTTGAAAGACTAGTATATTTTCCTAGCAGAAGTATCAGGCATGACTGTGAAAGAAACATGGCTCTAGGATACTTTACATAATTCGGATGAGAGTGAGGACTCAGATGAGTAAATCTGTGCAGTTTCAGTGTGGATGCCCTGTGCTTGCTCTGAAATCCTCATTGCTGCAAGCTGTATAGAATGTGATTTTCCTTTAGATAAGAATAACTTAGTGTTTAAGAGACCTAAACATGGTTGTTTATATAAATATGCCTACAGACATGCTAGGTAAAAGGCCATTCTACTCAGGTGAGATCTAGGAATTAATACAACTGCTTAAATGCAACCGTTCCAATACTGCTTGAGATGTTTTTGGAGACAAAGGTAACTTCTTGCTCTGTGGATGAACTTTCTGAGTTTAGATGCCTCAGCAGTACAGCAGATGCAAGGCAGATGACCCTCTCCCCCATCTCCTGAGCATGCATACTGCTTTCAATAATGAGTTGAATCAATCAATTGACCATGAAGACATAAACATTGAGCATCCTGGAACCCACTTACATGTAGACAAGTAAGTTTCTGGATGTAAATCTTGATGAAAATCTTACCAACTGTCCACATGTGGATGTCCAGTGCCACCTGAACACTCAGGCACCAATACCCAAGTCACATGCACAGTGATCATCACAGGTGTGATGCAGAACCTTTAGGAGACCACACCTTCCTTAAGTGTCAGCTGGAGATTAGCATGGATACATGGGGACAGGATTGCATGAGATGTGTGAGGAAACTGAACAAAGCTCAGAGACCACTTTACGGAAGAGCACAGGAGTCCTAGAAATCTTCCTCAGTCCTGCAAGGCAAAACCTTGTTCATTTCTTTTCTTGCTGCTCTAGATGTCCACACAGACATAATGGGTATTGGCCTTGTGTTTGTATAAAATGATGAAGCAATTATTTTGTATTTTTAATTAAATGAAAATTCGGATAAAGCACTGTGGCAAATGCTTAGAACAGACATTCTGAGACACTGAGTTAGCACACATCTGGTGTGCTAACTGTGGCTCAGTAAAATTAAATGTGTATTTTTAAAGACAAAATCATAGCAGTTTTGCCCACGGAACAGGTAGGAGGAGATTCTGTTCTCCTACATCTGAACTACTCAGCCCCAGGCATCCTTTCCAGTCAGTCTGATCTATTCAGACACCTACTTTAGAATGAGATTAATTGCACTTTACAATAACTAGATCTTGACTATAAAGAAATCCAAGAAGCTCACATGGAGACATCTGCACTATATGAATTCCACATATTGTGACAAATGTAAATAAGACGCGTGTACTGCCTGCAATATTTTTGGCTGCAACAACACCCCTGCACTTGCCATTTTAGATGGACTAGCATACCCTCCCAGCTCCTTGCTGCATACGGAAAAAGCACTACTATCTGGCTGAAGGAGAAGGTAACAGTATGAATGATTTTTCCCAGGGCCTCAGAATGAGTTTGTAGCTTCTTTTTCATTCACTACTCATTCTCAAAGACATGGGCACAAGCTAACAATACACACTTCACTCTGTTGTGGTGTTAATTAATGTCTGCAAAACACTTTGAAATCCTTAGATAATCCAGAAGTGTGAGGTACTGCAATTGCAGTTATTACATAGTTTGACTTCAGCTCTGACTTCTGTTCATACTTCCTAGCAGTACTTTGATGAGAAGGTTGCCATAAATCTCACATTTCCACACTTCACACTTCACAAAATTGAGGCAACATTTCAGTAGTAAAAGGTCAATAAACGACTTGACTAGTAGCTTAGGGATATGGTTTAGTGGGGACTGTTAGTGTTAGGTCAGAGGTTGGACTCGATGATCTTGAGGTCTCTTCCAACCTAGAAATTCTGTGATTCTGTGATTCTGTGACTATGAGCTTCTAGACATGATTTGCCGATCATGGTCCTAGCTACGTGGATGCTGGTTCATCAAAATTAGCAGTACGTGTTCAAAGGTTTAATCAGCCACAGAAGATGTACATAACAGGGTGTTGTTCTGATGTTAAGTGAACATCTTGAATATGATTTAGTGGCCAAACAAAAGAGAGGGTTAGTTTATGGGAATGGGACTCTTCAGTGAGGGACTAGTATAGTAGTTCATATACATGACAATGAAGTTTCGGGTTGTGAAAGACAAATAGACAAAGAGAAAGATGCTAAATTAGTATCCAAATTCTCAGTAAGGTGGAATTCAGCTCAAAGATATACAACACCAAAATTCAGGTGTCAAGGTTACCACAGTGCCTGTGCTTCCCTTAGTCTCAATGGAGCCTGCGACCACGCAGCGAGGGCTCACTTCAGCTGCTCACATATCAGGGTCTCGTGTCACTGCAGGTGCCCTCAGGTATCCTGCCTACCCTCCATCTGCCATTTCTAAAGAACACACATCCTCTGCAGGTCCTACAACACCCCTTCCAGCCCATGCAGACATCCCAGATAACCTAAGGCACCTGAAATACCATGGGATGCCTAAGTTTACTGCACACATAGTGGCTGATGAACTGAATTTCTCTGCTGCCTTCCCTGTGCTGACCGGATCTCTGTGCACTACAGGGGGAGCTTAGGCATGTAGGAATCAAGTCAGTGATTCAATCAATCAAATCAATCAGTACAAGTGTCCAGTAACTTCTGAGGCTGCCTGTTTACTCAGGAGCTCTGCTAAGGCTGAAAAAAAAATTACACAGGACCTAAGAAAGACTGAAGCCCTTTAGCCTAGTTGAGAGTCACATAGAATAACTCAAGGCTTGTGAAAATGCACCAGATGTCTGAGTTTATGCTGATGAATCCCCTCACATATAGGCAAACAACTAAATTTAGGTATCTTAATCCTGAATTGAATATTATGTTTAGATTCTGACAGAAATCTACCCCCCAGAATTTGGAGTTAGATGGTAGAGTTGATTAGAGCAATCGAACATATAGAATGTGATTCTTCAAAACCAACCATTTTGCTCAGAAAAAGTGTAAAAGGGTCTGATGTAAGGAAAGACAGTGGTGTGTACAACACTGAAATTTATTAATTAGTAGAAAACACCATTCCTTTGATACAGAATTTATACAAAAGTGCAGAGCCTCACCTCACTTCTTTTTATGATGAGGGTGGTGAGGTTCTGGGTGAGGTTGCCCAGAAAAGCTGTGCCCCATCCCTAGACGTGTTCAAAGTTGGGTTGGAGAGGGCTTTGAGCAACATGATCTAGGGAAAGACATCTTCATCCGTGGCAGGGGGTTGGAACTGGATGATCTTTAAAGTCCTTTGCAACCCAAACCATTCTGAGATTCTATGAAAACATTTTTACCTTTCCTTCCACTTTCTTTCAGTAAAATTCTGTATGGAACTGGAAATGGAAAGAAAGTGATGGATTGCAATATAAAATTCAGCAGGAAAACAAGAATATTTTAACTGTAATGGTGACAATGCATACAGGCTACAGTTATGCAGAAGTAAAAAAGCTTGGTTTTCCTCCCTGTAAAGTATTATATATCAATGCTTAGATCAAATTTAGAGATATGTACTACATCTATGTACGGCAACTATATCTATAAACTACTTATTTACCTCATTTTAGGAATAAAAAAAATGTAAAAGTTTTACTTAAATATTTCTTCAGTATCATTATACAACCGATCATGACAGTGTTGATGAGGACTGGAGGGAGAATAGTCATAATTGTATCACAAAGTTATCTTCATTTTCCTTTTCATTTTGCACTGCAGAACTAAGCTAAACCAAATATTCAATAATCAAGAGCAACAGAAAACAATTTAGAAATCAGCTGGACACAGACAAAAATTAAGCTGCCCAAGCAGCTTAAACACAAAACACATAGGCTGTCTGAAGGAACAAAAATGTTGAATTTCAAGTAATAAAAATATCTAGGGATCTATTGTAAAACCTTTTGAATACAGAACCACAAAACCTGATTTGATTTCATGCTTACAGAACAACAGAGAAGACTCTATATTTATAAATGTACATGTTCCTGTTGAAGATGCTAAACTCAGTAGGAAAGGAATGACTTACAGATGCTTCAGTTGGAGTAATACTAATATCTATTTAATTAAAATATTTTTATAAACCTTGAAAATCATTAGATACATCTGCTGATATAATGGGTGTGTGGATAATGATGTGTATAATGTATGCTGACAATTTATCACTTTTACGTTAGCTAGATTATGGAAGTATAACTTTTTGACTAAACATACAGTTTAAATGGCAATTTTCTCTTTAACATTACAACAATCAGCAGCAGTCTTAATTCACAAAATGCCAAAATAAGTTCAGTTAGAATTAAAATGAGAAATTAGTTCTTTTTCTAAAAGGCCTTTCATTAGCACTTACGATTCATTTTTTAAAACTTGTTTTTCTGTCTTAATTCTGGGTTAAGTTCTTTTAAAATCAATAGCATATCAGCCCTGTAAGTACAGGATGCATATGTCCTAAGAGCAGTATGGATGGAGTTCATGTTTCCAGGTCTTTATAAAGCTTTACACTTTACAGAGTTTTGAAATCAGTACTACAACTAACTAGAAATGAAAAGTAATGTTACAAGAACCAGCTTTGAGATGAAAGGTCTCCAGTTCAAATGTGGCTGATGAGAGACCTCAAGCCCATTCCTTACAAGACAGTTAAACCTCCCTCACCAATATTTGCAGCTTCAGGCAAAGACAATGTCAGGTATTTTAGGATGACACTTTTGCCTCCACTCTATATTCCTGGATTCTTAAGTGTACCCTATTTCTTTACCCATCTACTTCTCATGCCAAAATATTTTATGCATCTGATATTTTTATGTACTTAACTACAGGGAGCAATTAGAATGCTGGCACTTCCTGGGTATTCACATTTAAAGCTTTTATCACAAGAGAGAAGGAGCATGTCATGTACTCATACGGAACAGAATCATTACCAACAACTGCTATTATTGGCATGTTCCGAATAGGCTCCAAACAAGCTTTTTTTCTTCATCTTAGCCTCCTGTTGCTCAGCAAGGAAAAGAATCACCAAGCAAAATGTATTCACTGATTTATGTTTTTATTATTAAAAAAAAAAAAAAAAAAAAAAGGCAATAATCCTAGCCCCACTCCTGTCTGGAACTACTCTAGATCAGATTTGATTTGCTATGAAAAGTGGGTGTGCATGCAGGACATGCAACGCGAAGTTAACAGAAGGCTACGATGCAGTTTTTAGCTTTCTGTAGAGCTCAAAGCATGAGAACAGTGGATTCAAGTGCAGTCTTATACCGATGAAAAAACAGGTATTTCTGATGTCTTTATGCATTTATATTGATCTTAAAAGTATCTTTATCACCAGTGAGAAGCTAATATTAAAAGGTTATTCCTTCAAGACCTCTTTAACTGTGTGGCCAAAGTTCTCCTGGAAGGTATTCAAGCAGAGACTACCTGTACATTTCCCAGCTGGAACTCACCATACCAACATATAACATATGACCTTGTGACAGAAATCCCCTTCTTGTGATCTCAGGCTCCAGTGTTGTGATAGGTAGCAGTTTTCAGAGACAATGCAGTTGAATTTCTTTAGGGTAAGACTGAACCCCTCGGGGCTGCCCATCTCACCCCACTCACCTCACACGAACCATGAATGACCAGTAGCTGCTCTGGTGGAGGCAGCTACCACATGTTTAATCAGATGAATCTCATGTTCAGTGACAAACGTCTCAAAGAAAGGAGTCCACGAGTCCATTTGGACACAAATTCCCTTTCTTTAAAAATCAGGATCACAAAAGCATGTAAAATATATCAAATAGTGTGAGAAATAACAGATGTAAGTTATGAAAAGGAACTAACATTTCATCAAGATTCACAGACTTTGCTAGGCAACACTTCCGAGCACCATACATATGGGATTGGCATTATCCACAGATGTAAGCAATGTTCTTATTTATTTCAGAAATTTTTCAATACAGCAAATCAAGGATCCAACAACATCAGAATTCTAACGGAGAGGCAAGAAGACAGCAAAGAGAGAGCATTAGGGGGAAAAAGCTAGCCAGGGAGAGCCGCGCTAATTTTTATTAAGAACTTAAAAGTGCTTCTCTGTTGGAAAAATCCAATCGATTCCACAATATTGGACATGAGAGCAGGAGCAGGGGAAAGGTGGTGTCTGCCAGGTGCTGCTGTAAGGCAAGGAGCCTGAGGAGGTCAACTGTGCCATGCCAGCTTGTAAAGCAGCAGTACGGGTGAGGGAGGCACAAAGCTGGGTGTCACCAGCACCTCGCTTTGCAGAGGGCTACACAGAAAAACTTTGGGAAGATTTCCCAGTGCACATGTGGAATCAGAGGAGAATATGATCCAGGGTTTCTGAAGAATAGGGACCTCAGAGAAAAAACGGAAGCCTGGAATAAAGGAGGAGACACCAATAGCGCACCTGTTACTACTCATGCCTTCAAAAGAGCTTCAGAGTGAGAAGGGTTTCTTGGTTTTAGCAAGCTGTTTGCTTTACAGAAAGGAGAAACCAATTAGCTAAGGGTTGTTATACCAGCCCTGACATGTGATAAATACTGAGGGTCACTGGATTTTATTTTATTTTTTGCTCACTTAAACCTTACACTGTATTTAATACTGCTTATTGATTTCATTTAGACCAAAATAATTTTATCTCCTGAAGCAGTATTTAAAATAGATCACGCGTTGTCAGCTCTTTCAAAGGAAATCTGTAAAAATGATGGAAAAGCACGCAACGCTGTTCAGGGTGGACACTAAAGCTGTCCCCTTGCATTTTCAGTCATTACTTGAGATCAGCAGAGAGGAATGCTGACTGCAACGTTCCCAAAACACAACAGCCTGAAGGGTGTGCAGTGTCTGTGCAATGGGGCAAGGTGTAGAGCTTGCAATTGTGGTTTGGCAGTGAAACATTACATGGTGCTCCGTATTGGCATGGCCTGAAAATGGTATCTTCCATGGAGACTACAGCACCCTTTGGGCACCACCTCCCAGGCATTTCCACAGCCAAAGTCTCTCTCCTTCAGGTTTCCCTGACTCCAGACAAACAGCCCACAGTACTGCAGGAATTCCCACTGTGCTGACGACCAAGGCAGCCCTCAGCAAGTTCAGTGAGATGGGCAACTCAACAACGCCACAGAAAAATAGGCAATTTCCCAGCTGCTGCAAGCCCCAAAGGTGGTATGGCCATCAAAAAAAAAAAGCACAGAGGCTTAGCAATCCCTGTTATGGCACCAAGTACAGGGGAGTCTTGGGTACCTGGCACACCTTTAGTGGTTACTGACAGCAGGGGAGGCGATAAAACACAGGGGACTATGAAGCTACAGGAAAATAACTTAGTGATATTCTCTCTTCAATCACCACTGAGTTGATATCCCAGCCTGCTGTTTTGGGGCATTTTGCTCTTTTTTCTGACTACTGCCAGAACAGAAGGAAAACGCTGTTTCTCAGTGAAGGAACATGGATTATTTGCTGGTATACAATATAGATGAGCTGAAAATACAGTTTCTCTTTTAAGCAGTCTTGTCAGTTAAAAATGCCCATGTTTTCTCTGTCCAACCAAATTTTATGATTATTTTTAAGCACATTTAGCTCAAAATATATTCATGATGATATATTCAAGCTATACTTTTTACGGTGAAAAGTATGACACAGCCCAAATATGATACTAAAACCAAAACCCGCACCACGGTGAGGCATGTGCAAAAACTTCCTTGTTCACATGTAACTGAAATGACGGAGTTCAAACGTTTCAAATATTTGAGATGGCTAGATTTCATGGGGAAACAGGCTAATTTGTGAAAAATAAATACAAGTAAGCTGAAATCTGAGCAACTGACAGCTCACATTTGCACACAGGCAGCAGAATGTTCTCCAAGCACATCAGGAAAGCACTTTTATGTGGGCTCATTTATTATATCAAATAACAAACACAAACACATAAATCTCTAGGATCCATTCATTTTAGATTTGTTTTCCCCATGAAGTTCTTTCCATCAAATGCTTAGAGTTAGGTACAGCCTCTTGAACAGCTCCCTGTGTTGAGATGGAAATACATGCCTAGGGCAAGAGCTGGCTGCTTGCAAATCGGTGCCTGGTGTTATTTGGGAAGCTGTGAGATACCTGAGGTCAGCAGATACACACTGAGCTGGTAGATACGGCCCATGGGTTATGTGGGATAGTTAGGAACTGTGACTGAGGGGCAGAAGGGTGACCCCAGGGCACCCAACATGGCCCAGAACTCCTCAATGGTGGCAGGAAAAGCCTGTCCTGCTCCCGCTGGCCAGCCCTGGGCAGCTGATAACTCCTTGAGAGGTGCTGGGTTCCCCTGGTCCAGGTCATAGCTGGTCTCTGCTGCACCAGCCAGGCCTACGCAGGCATCTTGGAGATGCTAAGGCACCTTAAACCACGCGAGGCCTTGATGGGAGCCCAACTGCACCCAGCTGCTTGGCACAGTATTTCCTCCTGTCGAATATGAGGATTCTGCTTTCTCTTTCACCCCCAAGCCATCCAAATGACACAGAAGCAAGCACTGGTAAAGCAAATAAACCAATGATGTGCAAGAGGAAGCCTGCAGAGTTTGTAGGGACCAAGCCACAAATGGAAATAGAGATTTCAGTCAGCCTGTGTTACTGCAACAAGAAACTAAGTGAAGGCCCAGGTTCATGCACAAACATGAGTGTAGGATATTTTTAAGTGAAATCAGAAATGTATCACTTCAGCACCAGCTGAAATTTCCCAAAAGTCTGGTGAAAATGGCTGTAGGGAAAAAAAATATTAAAATTTTATTTACTTATCAAGGAAGTTCACAAAGGTATGGTTGTTTCCTGTTGACACATGCAAATGTCCTGGAAATTCATTCAATTGACTTCTGAATAAAAATCAAAGTTTCAAGTCATGCATCTGAAAGAAAAAAATCCCATAAATAATCCCTAATTCATTTATCCCTATTTCATTTTTAACAGGAATCAATTTTGTTCTCTTACAGTTCATATTTTTTTCCACAGACTTAGGAACTATTAACTGCCTTCATCCATATGGATAAAATTATTACTAGTTTCATCTTCATAATGACTATATGAATACTAATTACCTATTGCTCAGCATTGTTAATTCTATACTGTCCTGTGATTTTCCAGTTTATTTTATTACACTTTAGTAATTTATTTTAGAATTTGTTGGGAGGAGGGGTGTTTGTTTTCCTTTCTTTCTTTTTTTTTTTTTTTTCTGCAGGAATATTTTAATTACTCTTAAATTCTGTGAGGTCTAAAGATACTAAAGATGTTGAAAAGTTACTGTTAAGGCTGCAATCTAAATTCTTTCTCTGCTCTTCTACGTGGAAAGTATATTGATGCTTAGGTATAGTAACAATCCATTGCTTACATAAAGAGTCTATTTTTCTAATAGGTTTATGGTATATAGCTTGCATAGATTTGTGTTAAAACAAGATATGAAAAATCAAGTAATTTAGAAGAATACCATAAAACCGTCTAGATCAAATCGCACAATACATGTAATTATAGCCAAAAATAGTTGTACTGAATGGCAATGTAAATTTTCATAGATAAAATTTTTAAATAAATTCATCCAGAGGCTTTTACTGAGTAATATTTCAGTGTATCCACCATTCCTTCATAACCAGAACATCTTGCATGCACGGACATTGCTGTTTATTTTGGTACTTCATGAAAACATTTCAATTGAGATCTCACCGGTGGTAGTGATTACAAGAGCCAGACATATTTACAAAGGGAGGGCAAGGCTGGAGAAGACAATTTTAAGTCTTGCTCTGAAAAAAATGAAGACTAATGATCACACTGATGTCTTTCAGAAGAGAATTTGTACGGGAACAGCCTGGCTGCCAAGAATACTTTGTTCCTTGTGCTCCAAAATCAGAAACATAGGAAATTTCATTCCATTGGTCAGGAGGAATGTAGCTTGTGTGGTAAGTCATGGTAATGATGGGTAAGATGTTTCTTCAGGGTAACTTGGGCCAACCTCATGAAATGTGTTGAAAAAGAGAGACAAGTTTTATTCAATGTAATATGGAATTATGCAACTGGAATTAAGAGCAGCATAATGCTTACTTGCAGAAAATGTATTCCTATCATGTTTTTTTTTTGGAGCAATTACGCTGTTTTATGGGTCATCTTTTCCAAGTAAAGAACAGCAGCAACACAGCCTGACACCTACTTTGTGATCAGCTGAGCCCCTTCAATATCAAGATGCATACACGCACCCAGTGCTGATGAAGGTTTCTATTATCTGTGCAGCTTTGCAACATGGAAATATTTAAGTCTTTCATGATGCAGTTTGTGAAAAGTGTATGGTATCTCAGAGAAGAGGTGTTATGCAGCTTGTTCCTGTTTACGCAGCTTGTTCCTTTCCCCTATTCTTAGCCCACTACATTTAACCAGAAAAAGACAACAAAAATAGTCTTCCCCTGCACTGCCCTATTAGGATCTTTTCACCAGTTTTCCTGTTACATACATATACTTCCACCTATATCCTTGATCATTTGCCTCCTTTTCTTCTGGACCCAAGCCATATCACAATGCTTTCCCAAACCCCTCTGTGACACCTTTCCTTTTGGCTACCTTTCCAACATTAACATGGGCTTGCTCTAATATGTGACCCCTGGGGCTTATAAATTTCAACATTAAGAAGTGCAGAAAAGCAGAAATGTTAACGTGGCAATCTTTACTTGTAGCACTAGTCTTGCAAGCAGTGAAGCAAGATTCTGTCTTTCATTTTGACACTGTAGTCAGAATGCAAGCCTTCACACATTCTTTGGGTTCCCAGGCACCACACTTAGTTTGCTAAGTTTCAGTGTCCGTGTTCGTGCTGGGGATGGAAATTTGTTAGGACATTTTAAATGAAATTCCATCAAACCAGGAAGAATACCACCAAGATGTTTGTCTTTTGTTGTTTTGCTTGCTGTTTGCTTTTAATAAGGGAATGTAATTTAAATAGATTAACAAATACACACAAAAAAAAAAAGAGGTTATACTGAAGAAGTCATGAAAAGTCATTTGTTCTCTGGCTAAAAAACACACAAAAACTGTTTTACATTACTTGGGTATGCAACTAAACAGGAGGTTGACTACAAGCAAAGGCTAAGAAAGCTCCTGGAAGAGACTGCAGTCTGAGTATGATACAGTTATATGGGAGAAACTTTCCTATTTTATTGATCAAAGCAGCATGCTACAGCCTAGTATACACTGCAGCTCTCAGCTCTATATTTTTCCCTTTCTGCATCATTTTTAGGACAGCAATTCATGATAACTTTGGAAAGCAAAAAGAGACAGAAATTCACAGGGAAATGATGGGAGACCTGTCATCAGTTAGGAAAGAAAGTGCATTTCGTAATTTATGCATGACAAGGGGTATTTGAGAGTGACTTCCACCCTGAAAGGACCTGCCTGCTGTAAATCGTAAGCACATTTCATGTTAGCAATAATAATGTTTGAGACATTTACTAAGGAATGTACAGTCTCCAAAAGCACCATAAAATGAAAATGCTATTTTGAAATGCAATAGTTAAGAAAGAGAGAAGAATGAAGTGTATGTCAAAAAGAAAACTCAAAACCAAGCAATATCCAGTAACATTAACCGCTCTATAAATGACCTCAAGAACGAACACACATCACTACGGGGGATCTTTTACTGATGGCCATAAGAACATTTCCACCGATTTATGTAACCTGTAACAATTCATTTTAGCTGTAGAGAAACATTTTCTAGGCAGGAAAAAGATAAAACTTTGGGAAGCGTCCAAAATTACCATACCACTTCTCAATTTGAGAAGAAATATAACAGACCCTCAAACCATTGGATTCAACTGTTTAAATCTATTATAATGCTTTGGTCATCTATTTCATTATTTTCAAAGGTCAACGCACGTGCCTTTCGATTCCTGAAGTAATATATAACTTCCTAAATCTCCTTGCAGCTGAAATTTTGAGGTGTAGATAGGTCAAGTTTTCCTAAGAAAGGTCAGTGTTATATGAGGTTGCTTTATCTTCCAAAAAGAAAAACGTGGCTGAAAATATTGTACAGAGGAGGGTTTTCTTTTAAAAGTGTCACCGTATATGTGAAGATTTTGGAGTGGTAAATTCCAAATTACCATTTAAGAAATCTTATCAAATTGCTTACAACGCACATTGCTGTAAAAGAACAGGATATGATAACTCATGGCATCCCTCCTCAATGTTATCACAATAACTTCTTTTGAAGCAGCTCGCATTTTACATGCACCTCTTGCATAACGAATAAACACAGACGTAGCGTGAAGATGAGACATGCTACAGAGCCCAGTGTGTTTCAGGACTGATGGCAAAAGTAACGCTGCATTTTCAGACGTACTGCTGCATTACCTGCATGCAGTGCTCTAACCTGCTCTCTGCAGATACTCGTGACAGAAACACTCTAATCTACAAATCACAGTGTATCACAGCTTAAACAAACTGCATGCTGTGAGGGAACTGTATCTAGTCTGTGTGTAACGTTTTGATTTCTCAGCCTACTAAAACTCACAGAAAAAAAAAGCATCAGTCCCATTTACCCATTTGAATTCCCAAAAGAGAACAGCAAACTTAAGATTCTGTTACAGAACTAAGAAAACATCACTTGCATTAGTTATTTTAAAATACATCTCTTAAATTTCAGAGTGATTCTCTTAAATTCAATAATAACTTGTATTTGAAAACTAATATTTGACATTTGAGGTGCGAATACAAATGACAGTAGCTATTCCTACGTGACGCCATTTGCAAACAGACCCTTAATTGAGTGAGATCAAAACTTTAGATTGAAATAAAAATCTAATGTATACAATGTATAACTGGAACAATCCACACGTTTACATTTTTAAAATATCCTAACCTTTCAGTAAAACACTATGGCAAAGATAACCCTAAAACAGCCAAAAAAAGGGGGCCAGAGGCTGGATTGACAAAGCCACCAGCACAAATCAAAGCAAAGAGAAAAGCTATTTCATGTCCCACAGTGAGAAAGAGAGAGAAACATCAGAGGGGCTGAATTTGTCTTCAGAGGGGAGGTGAACTTGGGTCATCCTTGCCAATGAGAGCCCAAAGCCTTCCCGACCACAGGACATTCATACTTCTTACTCACTCTTCTTGCTACGTGATGGCCCAATTTTAAGAGGACAAATTCTCATTATTAAGTCTACATATTTCATCTACATCGTGCTACAGGAAGCCTGTTTACGGAAATGATGAATAATTCAGGCAGATGCACAGATTTTTCAATAAACACCGTTGTGCTTTTCCATTTTCTTTTCTATTGAAAAAAAAAAAAAAAAAGCCTAGGTTCTTCCTGTGGCTTCAACCAGACAGGATTTGAAAGGCTGTGAGCTCAAGGAAAGTAAATGAAAGGCAGAAAAGCAAGCTATGTCCTCCTTTCTGCTCATCAGGGAAGATGATTGTTATTCATCTCTAAAATTCAAGAATTTATTTGTTCATTTAGAGTGAAATGTGCTGTTGTGCAGAGGACACAAGGTGGGCCTGGTGCTGGTTCTCTCTGGAGAGAATTTCGCTCCGCATGAATGAAGCAAAAGTGTCATCTTTATCTTACTTGGGCTCGATTTAGACAACTTCGATTGAGTAAGAGTGTTTATGCTCTGTAGCTTTATATCCCAATGACTTATTAAGCCATAAATCAATAAAAATGTGAGAGTGGAAGATCCTCTGGGGTTTTTTCCTTTCCTCCACCTTTAAAGATTACTCTAGAAGAAATAAAAGAAATAGTAACGTCGTGAGATTCTCTCCCTACTGTCTGCCATTCAGGGGAAAAAAAAAAAAGAAAAAAAAGGTCAAGAATAACCTCCCACTTGTGGCTATTGAAGCTATTTGCTCTGTGTTATTTTTATGGGCTACTTGTGAAGCTAGAAGGAAGGTGTGAAAGCGGGGAAGTTCTTTGTGCTCCTCACTGCCAGCAAAACACACATCAAGACCATAATACACTTCTGTACCCCTACAGCTGCATTCCACTCTGGCACTGCCAGAGTGGAATGATTTGGGCAGTTTCCTCAAAGGCTAAGTTGAGTATCTGCACCATTAATAAGTCCATATATTGTTTTCAGGAAAAGTCACCAGCCTATCCAATGACAAGACTATCAGAGTTGCTGGAAACTTTGCTGATATTTTATTTTATGCAATTTGTATATTGTTGTTAAGGAATTTAAAAGCTTTACAATGCAAGTCATACTGTTGAGAAGTAAAGAATCAGAGACAACTAATTCAGCTGACCTCCAATGCACAAAAATAAATTGTGTGTAAGAAGTCAACATCTTATGAAAAACACACATGCTAAGGGCAATTAGATTCCAGACAAGCTTAAACAATTGATTTGCATTCTCACCCACACCTTAGGGTTTATTGAAAATACAATATTGCCTAAATTAAAAGAACAGAAGGAGGATAATAAGGAGGCAGCTCAAAAAAAAAATAATGTTTTGAATTGCTGTCAGTGCAGACCTGTTACCTTTCCAGGGCAATGCAGGAGAGTTGCTCCCTCCTAAAGGCAGTGCTCCAGAGGATGAACGCTGCTTGATCAGCCTCTCAGCATCCAGGATGAAATATGTATCACGGATACCTTAAATGACCACAAGCAACTGGTGTCCAACAATAAATCTGTGTTCCTTAGTTTAAAGCGTTCCTTTCGTAACTCTGTTTGCAATTTCATTAACAAGACTTAACCTTTACATTTGCTAGAATAAAACTTGTTGTTGCAAATCTAAGCTCAGTGTATCAGGCAGATCTAATAGGCTCTTCTTTCCTCTGACATAAATGTGCTTTTTAAAGACAATACTCAAGATGGGGGATTCAAGATTAAGAGTGGTGGAAGGACTCTGGGTGGAGAGGGAGCAGATATGAAGGATGATGGGGAGCTACAAGATAGAAAGCTCTGGTGTATGGTCCTCCTCAAATTATTTGTGCATATATAAAACCTGAGTTTCTAAATTACTGATTTTGCCTTCTTGGATTTATGCATATATTTGACTGTATTTTTGACCTGTTTCATTACCATCAATTTATCTACTTTGTCACACACAGCACTAACAAGTTTGAATGAAGACAACAGGCACTGATTCCCCACGTGAGACGAAAGCCACCTTCTGTGGTATACCTGACACATTTACCAGCAGATACATATTACCACATACACACACCACATTTACTACCAGAATTGGAAAGAAAACCTTTTTAGCTGGTAAGAATATATGGTTATGAAACCACAAAATAAATCAGAGGGCTAAGGGCCAATGCCATACTGGAAGCTATTTGTTGTTCATTTTTCTGAACTGGCAAGGACAGAGAAATGTGAAAACACGGCAGGAAAATGCATAGCAACTTCTGTGCACAAAGCAAGTAGTTAAGGAATCACAGTGAGAAATGGGTTAGAACAAAGTGAGAGCTGTGCTCTCCATACTGTTGTGTGCGTGTGTTCTTTATGCACATTTGTAGAAGCACTGATTGAGAAATCTAGCTGCAGTGATTCCCTGCCTCTCATTACAACTGAGTGTGTGCTAAGTGAATAAACTGCTGCTTGACATTTCCTAAAAAAAAAAAAAAAAATGTAATAGGAACAGTACTTTGCTTTAATGAATCATTTTGGCCCCTACAGCAGAAAGTAGCTGTGATGAACTATAATCTCTTTCGGGAAGCATAATTCTATAATGGAGATATATATGGGCTGAGATATGAGAAGTTGTAGTCTCAGGCAGGCCTGCTCTAAAGGAGATTCTGAATCATCCGTGCCCACTTCTACTTATATTTGATCATAGCTGTTGACATACTGTATCTGCCATGCATAGATGTATTTCTCTACGAGAGGTAAGAAAGCCATATGGTTCGTGGATGACTATGAATTTTCGCGAAGCAAACTCATCTACATTTAATTCCTTTCTGTAGTTAGCCAAACAAAACTACCCATTTAGCAAACAGGCTACTGTGGACTCAGGTGGGACGTTTTGGCCCTTACAACAGAGTTTTAAAAACTGAAAATCTCTCTTAAATACAGTCATAATTGATGAGCTCACACTCACTTTCTGCATTAGTGGTCACCCCCTTTACCACGTGTGGTTAGACAAACTAATTCTCTGCGGTGATGAACTGAGGCATTTAACAGGAATTGTCTTGTTCACGCAGTCGAACTGAAGCAGCTGTTTTCGTTTGACTGATGCAGTTTGAAAGGGCCCCCTGATGGTACACCTTCGAAAAAACAAGGGTTTATTTCAATGTTCTTTTTATTACCAAAACTACTCATAGGATTATCATCACTACGCAGGGAAATTGCTTTGACTACGTGTAATTGCAAGCAGGGAAAAAAGTTCCTGCCTAGGAAAGGCAGGTGTAAAATAATGTCTTACCACCTCTGCTAAGGTACACAAAAACTATCCCAATAATTATTCCAGTTTCTGTAGTTTAGCCAGATAAAGCTCTCAATCAAGCCGAAATGTAGTTGTTAAGGCTGTCCGTGCATATTTCCTATCAGAACATCTTCTCTCAGACAAAAACCTGCTGTACCCTTGGCCAGGAGGCTCAAGGGAGCTGCAGCAGCCACGCTGCAGGTGGGATGCTCCGTGGTGCACAGGCACAGCAGGACAGGAACACATTTGCCCCTAGAGATATCACACCTGCTCACTTATATTAAAGCAACTTAACTTGATACTTAGTAGAAAGAATTATTAGTTAGTTGTAACAAACTTCATCCTGCTCGATTTCTGCCTCAACTCGGCAGCCTGCGGGAGCTTGGCACGGCCAACAACCTCAGCGCTAGCTGCCATGGGATGTTTCCCTGCACTTTGGGACACCCCACTGCTGTTCAGTCCCTAGGAGCATCACCACCACCGCGGGGTTTTGCCACCTGCACGGCCAGCACACGCTCTCCTCAGCCCCTCCGTGGAGCCGTCCATCGTACAACTTGCCTCTAAGCGCACCTTTGGTTTGTGGCAGAGATCTCAGGCAATTTCAGGGGGGCTGCAAATTCTAGAAAGGCGAAGAGGAGGGACGCCCGGCTTTGCCCTGAGGACAGGCAGGTATACGTGCAACTAGATGCCAACAGCACCGTGCGGTGCTAAAACGAGAAGCTGGCAGTAACCTACAACAGAATCAAGGAATGTATTTGACGGTCCTAGTTTTTACTTCACGTTGAACCGAACGAGGGCATAATAAATGCATTCCCCAACTTAGGAATATTGTGTCAGATCACTACAGCGCTCAGAATTAAATCCCCAACACACAACAGCCCTGTAATTCACGGGAGTGTTAAATACAACCCGAGTATACAACACAATGTAATTTAACCACACGCCGGGTGTTTCAAAAGCATATAAAAATAATTGGGGAAGGGGGGGAAACGGGGACACGCCACGCAGCCTTTCCCATACCGAGGATGAAACCTGCTCAGCCCTACAAGCAGCGGCGAGGAGCACAGCGAAAACTTGCGGTGCCGACAGGAGAGGCTCCGCCGAAAGCAGCCGGCGAGGGCTTTGGGAGCCCGAAGTGCCGGGCTGAAGCGCAGCAGCGCCAAACTTTTCCTCGTCCCGCTTCCCCTGCTCTGCCGGGGGCACCGCGGGGGTGGGCTGAACCCCCCCCCCCCCCCCCCGGCCGGGGTGAGGGGCTCCGTGATGGAAATTGGGGGAGGTTTGGGGGAGAAGCGAGTGGGAAAGGACGGGGAGCATCGCCCGGGAGGGGGCTGGGGGCATCGCCGCGGGGCTGGGGGCATCGCTGGGGAAAGGTCTGGGGATAGTGCTCGGGAGGGATTTGGGAGCATTGATGGGGAAAGGTTTGGGAGCATCACCGGGGAGAGATTTGGGAGCATCGCCCGGGAAGGGTCTGGGAGCATCACCGGGAGGGATTTGGGAGCATCACCTAAGAAAGGTTTGGGAGCACCACCCGGGAAGGTTTGGGATGTGGGAGCACCGCCCCGCTCCGCACACTCCTGCCCTGTCCCCACGACCCTCCGCCAGCCCCCCCTCCCCAGCACGCCCCCCCCGTGTGATTTGGGGGTGCTCCGAGGCCGTGAGCCCCCGGCACCGACCCCCCCCCCCAACCCCTCCGCGTCCCCCCAAATTGCAGCGGCGCTGCCCTGGCGGCACCGTGCCCTCGCCCCTCGCCCCCCGACCCCCTCAGCCCCCTGCCCGCCCCCCCCCCGCTGTCCCCGTACCTTTCTCAGCGCTGACATTCTAGAGCATTATTACCGGGGCAGGGGCGGGCTGGGCGCGGGGCTGCCGCCTCGGTGCGGGTGCGGGTGCGGGTGCGGGAGGAGGAGGAGGAGGAGGAGGAGGAGGAGGAGGAGGAGGAGGAGGAGGAGGAGGAGGAGGAGGAGGAGGAGCAGCACCGCGCACCCAGCAGCGCCCCGCCGGGCCCCCCCCTCCTCTCCCCTCCCCGTGCGCGCCCCCGCGGCCGAGTGCGCGCGGCCGCGCGCCCCCTGCCGGAGCCCGCGGAGAGGGAGGGGGGGAGATGAGGGCCCGCCCCCCGCCCCGCCGCCAGCCAATAGGAAGGCGCGGAGCGGCTGATGGACGGGCCGGGGCGGGGCGCGGGAGGGCGGGGCCGCCGGCGGAGCGGAGGGGCCATGGCCGTGGGCTGGAGGGAAGGTGAGGCGGCGGCGGCGGGGCGCGGCATGGCGGCCGGTAACGGCCCGCAACGGTCGCAGGGTGGCGGTTAACGGCCGGGGGCTCCCCACAGAGGAGCCGTCCCCGCTCCGCCTCGCCCTGCCGGCGGGTTTGGGAGGGCTGGGAGAGGGGAAGGAGCGCGGTAGGGTCCGCGCTGTGAGCTCCGGGGCTCGGCACCGCCGCCTTTTATTGCTGTTTTAGGTTGTTTTTGTTAATTTGGAGAAGCTCGGCTCGCTCCCCGGCTGCTGCCCGGGAGTGCTGAGGGGAAACAAAACGGAGCGGCCCGAGCCCGGCTGCAGCCCGCTCGGTGCTTCCCGTGCCCTGCGGGGCTCAGCGCCTCCCGGCCCCGGTGCGAGGGGGGAAATGGGGGGCTCGGAGCCGCCCTGTGCCCTCAGGGGGGCCCTGGAGGAGCTGCAGAGCCGGAGAAGCGATCGCTGCTTTGGGTACGGGTGGTGGTGGGTGGGGTAACCCTGCCTGGTGTCTGTCTGTCTGTCCGGCGCTGCTGGAGGTGGGAGAGAGCGAGTGGGGAAGAGTGAGCGTGTGAGTAAACGTGGGACTTAGCGCTGAGAGCAAGGAAAGCAAATGCCACAGGGCTCCGGCTTCTTAAAGGGTAAATAAAGAGCTGCTTGTTTCGCTAAGGTGGGTGAGAAAGCTAAACCGATCGTGCTGAGCGACTGCCTTTAAAATTGGGAAGTGCTCCTGTCCCCTGCAGCCCCTCTAAAGGATGCTGGTTTGAGATTGGGAATAAAATACAGCAAGGAACAGGAGGCGGATGGGATGCCGTGTGGTCGCCTGGGGTGAAACAATAAAGTTGGAAGAGTCTGCAACTTTATCTGCACAGGCTCGGCAGCTGGTAGCATGTATGGGAACTGGTGACTTGCTATTCTGTAAAGCTGTGTGCCTTTAAGGGGAAAAAGTGTATCAGAAAAGAGCTGAAAAAGGTTTATTTGCATCTCCTTAAGATCTCTTTTGGTCCTGTGTATACAGATTCTGTGTTTTGTGATTTTTATTTTTTTTTGTCTGTATTACAAATGAACACTCAAAGACAGAATGAAAGGGGTGGTCAACAGCTTGTAGCTTGTGGTACCAATTGTCACTGAAGAGAACCCTAATTACTTACAGATACCTACACTGCTGGCATACTAAATAAGATATACTTAGGATTGACTTTGCCAGCACTGGGTTGGACAGGCCTAACTGAGAAAGTCAAGTGCTTTTGAGTTTTGTATGTGTCTTTTAGTTGTCTTTCAGTCGCATATACCAGTGCTACATAGGAGGGCTAGATGAACCAGTATTTCTTATTGTATGCATTATTGACAAAATGATTATCCTCACTGCACTGACGAATTTGGAGTTCGTAGCTGTTAAACATCATCAGCTGCTTCTTCAAAGCCACATTCATCGTTCTTGAAAGCTTTTGTGGTTCCAAAGTTATGCTGTCATACAGGCTTACAGAGTGCCCTTCCAGCTGCTGATGGGTAGGCTTAAGGTATAGGTGTCCTACACGTTACTGACCTTCACTGCTAAGAAGTGCTACAAAACTTACCATGCTGTAGGAAGTGATACTACAGAAGGCTTCCTATCTGAGATTTGGACGATTTAAAGAACAGCAACACTAACAAAATACTTCTGAGCAGTGAGAATAGTGCTTTGAGGAGTGGCATCTCAGTCTTCCTGAGGTGAGTCTTAAGTTTGGGGCAGGAAGCTTGTACTTTTATAGGGATTGAAATGAGATGGAGAGGTGTTTCTTTGGTTTGTAATGGTGTGGTTTTTTTTTCCAGTTTTGTGGGTGTGGTTTATTTTTTATTTTTATTTTTTTGGCTTACTCTTTTGAAATAATATTTTGGAGCATTTCTTCAATACTTTGCAGAATGGTCCGTGAGAGAGAGACATGATTCTGTGTGAAGATGCTAGGATACTTTCTTGGGGATTGGGTGTATGTGCTTGTGTTATTTGGTAAAAGTGGGGAAAGGGTGTCATTTCTGGGCTTGGTGCTTTTATTTAGTTATTTTTTTTTAAAAAAATCAATATGTGATGCCTTTGATTCCACAAAACTGGCTTTTAAGCTGTTAATTAGTAGTTTCCAACTGTCTAGAAAGTTTGTCTATGGAATATCTTGGAGCAATCCTCAGAAAGTCATCAGCTTGTCATTTTCAGTAGGCAGTGTATGATTTCTCATTTTTCTGGTTGTCTCTGATTCAAAAGGTTGAAATCAATGCGTCTAGAAATGTGCACTTCTATCGAGGGTTGCTTAATGGCTTATATTAAAGTACCCTTTGTAACTAACAAGAAAAGAAAAATCCTCTTTCATTGAATCTTCCAGCACTTGGTAATGATGGCCTATTTAATAAGATATTGATTTGTTATATGTATGTGGGGACATTTGCAGAAATTGTTGGTTCTTCTGTCACAATCAAATTGTCACAGCAAAAAGGGGCATATTTACTCCCTGAGGAAGGTGGAATAGATGCAGTTGTACTTATGTTTTATATAAGGGTTTATGCCCAGTGATACTACCCCTGATAGTTTTGTGGTTGTTCTATAAATACTTGTATTTTGGGTGTCTAGTTTCCTACAAGCAGGCAGAGCAAGCTTGCTTTAAAATTTCCAGATTTTTTCTTCCTTTTCAGCAATCTAAGCTCTGAATTGCGTTTTTTCACTGGCTTTCAGCTATTCTTACAGCAGTGCTTCAGGCCATTATTGTAACATGGAAAACAGGCCATCAGTACCTGCAGCATCTACTGTAGGATTACTTGGCGATGCCAAAGGCGTTTCTGTATTAGAACGGAACAAGGAACTGACAAGATTCAGTAAAAACTTACTGTACTTGCTCAGAAAGAAAAGGCTGCTGCTTTAACTTCAACCAGCATGTGTGTGCTACAGCGTGCTTGCTTCAGGCCTTGTGTTCTTTACATCCCTAAAGCAGGGTAAGAGTTCTTCAGCTGAAATGGTCTAGCTGAAGTAAGGTTTAAACTTCCTGACATTTAGAAAGCTTAAATCATTGTTGGTAGAGCTGGTTTTGGTGGCCACTGATGTTGAAATGCACAATTTGGGTGATTCATGTTTTTTCTTCACCTTCTCTTGCTCTTCCCCACTTGCCATCTACTTCTTGAGAAGAGAGGGTAAGTCAAGTGTCCTACTGCCAGGATTTATGCTTGGCCCAACTTTGAATGGCAAAAATTATTATTATTTTTACTCAGCAAAGTTGAGCTTCTTTCTTAAGAATGGATGTGAGGTGTTTTATCTGTTCTGAGTGAGGTCTGTTTGGTTGTGCAGTGTGAGCAAT
This sequence comes from Anas acuta, assembly GCF_963932015.1. NCBI lineage: Eukaryota > Metazoa > Chordata > Aves > Anseriformes > Anatidae > Anas > Anas acuta. Next base: position 97,434,488 of record NC_088981.1, read on the forward strand.
GTATTGTGAAAGATACCTGGAAGAACAAATATCATGCACAGACTGATACCATGGTGAGGACGCTTCGTTTTCCCAAGACTGTAGTAAGAAGACCCAGCATAACAAGGCTTCACCACGAGGCACAGGGGGGTTCTTACGAACAGCTGAAACAAAATCCTGATGTTCTCATTGTGACAGCTGCGTGTCTGATTATCTGCATCCCGTGTCATGTCAAGTCAAGTTTATTAGATGTCTGGGAGCCTGCGGTCGCGACTGAGGTGGCCTACTGAGAGATCTCTAAAGCCTTTGTTGAGACAGAATGGCACGATCTATTAGTCAGATCCGTATTGAACTACACAGTTGTGTAGAACTCGCTGACAGGTACAACACCAGGCGTACTGATGTGAAGCTGCGATGTGACACGGGGATCATGCTTAGTGAAGCTGCATCAGTTTCATCTTAGCTAAGAAGAGAAAATAAATGTCTGCTTTCTGTATTGAATATCTTACTGTTTTGTATCTGCAATTGCTGTAAACTGTGTTGGTCTGGGTGCCCAGAGGTCAATCTCTGGTAAATCACTTGCCTGTTGTGACTTACTGCTTAATTTAGTTGAATACAAAAGTTCAGGGTATGCAGTCATTTATATATTTTTTCCTTTCCTTTCTTTCTCCTCAAATGACTTGTGTTAAGCCATATACTTAAATAAGTTGCTCTCATTCAAGAGTTGCCTCAAAGAAAGGGAGAATGATAAATTACTGAAGTTTCAGGTAGCAGTGATTTTTCCATGTCTGATAAAACGCCGTGCTAAGTGAAAAGATAAATTGAGACACTTTTTTTTATGGACTGCTTTATTACAGTACAAAGTTGCACATTCTTTACACTCTGTAGTTATTGAACTGTAGAAAAGAATAGGACGAGTAAAATCTAGGCAATTAGTATCTGGTTTTAATATCTAATGGGACATGGAACGCTAATGGATGTTGTTTCGGAGAGAATAACAACTGAGGTCTTGAGACAAACCTTAAGATGGTGAAATTAGTATTACACAGCAGATTAAAAATGACAACATCTGAGCTTCTCATGCAGCTCCCCATGGCGTTATGGTTAACAACAGTGCTGAGATGCAGGCAGCAGACATCTAGCAGCCCAAGCACAGAATTCACATGACCTTGAATGCAAATAAATTCTGTTTGATACCCAAGCAATGTGTCCTCTTTTTCCACTTAAATTAATAGCTTTATTAAGAGTAAAGTTACGTGCTATATGGAATGTCAGTGAGATAAATTGTAAAACTGGAGGAGAGGATAGTTCCCACCTTGTGTGGACATTCAGCCAAAAAATGTACATTTTCCCTTTTAAGCTGTCATTCATGGTTTTTCAGGGTAATAGAACTATAAGATTATACTTGGATAGGTGATTAAGCAGTAGAAAAAACTTAAGTGAAGTATTTAGTGCCTCCACTTCTTGAAGGGCCTCCAAGGTCTTTTGGGATAAGTTATATGTATTCAGACACAAGTTGGTCTCAGCGTGGGTAAGTGTGTAAAATTATTTCTTCCAGTCCTTCAGACGAGATAGTCTTAGTGTTCTTTCTGGCCTTAAGGTACCAAGTGAACTCAACACTGAAACATGAAGCTGAAAAATTAGTTGGCAAATTCATGAAGAAAGAATTTCAGCAAGTAAATGCTTTTAAGAAACAAGGGCTTTCTGGGGTTAAAAAGAGAGAATTAATATGTTAAGTCTAGAACTTGTAGTTACGGCTAGAACTTGTCTGCAGATAGAGGTCTCACTTAATCCAGACCTCTGGTCTCTGCTGTTCCCAGCAGTGGTTTTGGTGTCTCAGAGGTCTCAGCTGTCTGCTCTTTGATCTGCATTTGAGGTTTTGGCTATAGAAAGAAGGATGATTGGGGGTTTTGTTTTTGTCTGGAAGCAATGCGTACCTGGCTAGCCTTGTATTAGGAAGCTCAGGTTAAGGTTAACAAATCTATTTCTCAGATGTGTGTGTATTGGTTCCCACGTGGTCTGGGCAACCTGATCTAGTGGAACAGGTTGCCCAGAGGAGCTGTGGATGCCCCATCTGTGGAGGTGTTCAAGGCCAGGCTGGATGAGGCTTTGAGCAACTTGGTCTGGTGGGAGGTGTCCCTACCCATAGCAGGGGGTTGGAACTGGGTGATCCTTAAGGTCCCTTCCAACCCAAGCCCTTCTATGGCTCTGTGATAAGGGGTTTGTACTCAGTACAGCTTCGTTTGCACCCAGTGGTACCAGTGGCTGGTCTGATGAATTGCTGTCTGGTATACACAGCAGCTCTCCAGAGGGGCGTTTGATGTGCAATCTGAGCATGATGCCTTGCACGTGTCTATTGCTCAGTGGTGTAACTGCAAACTGAATTTTGCTCCTGGCGTCTGCAGTGTGAACTAGGTGCTACTTGTTGTTTTGAGACGTGCAGATTCTTGGGTCATGGCTCTGTGTGTCAGGCCAAAACAATACAAGGTTCATCAGCTTGGCCAGCTTAGCAACTCCTTCAGAAATAATCCAGAAGACCTAAAACATGAAACTGTCTTGCATGATTGAAAGGGAAGTAAGCTTTGTAGCAAATGGCTTAAGGGGATGGAGAACAGCTGCTAGATGGAAGTACTCATCAGTTTCCCACCTGCTAGCTGGTAAAAATGTCAGTCTAGCTAATGTTTTCTGTACGCAGGGGTCTCTTAAAACACTTTTACACCCTGAGTCTTGCTGAAATCCAAGTATGTTAACTTTTTTTTTCCTTCTCCATTTGGTGTCCTTGACTGTCACTGCTTAAGAGCTGACTATCTAGCTGTGGTTAGGAGGAGCTGGGTATCCGCATAATGGGATTGTAGAACTTGGCTGGACAAGGCCCTAAGCATGCTGCCCCAGCTCACCCTGCTTTGAGCATTGGGGTTAGGCTGGATGATGTCTGGAGGTCTCTTCCATTCTGTAAAGTGACTGGCCCATCACAGCCTTCATAGACGTACATAACAAAAGAGACTTCAAGGATTTAAATTTTCTTGAATATCAGAGAGTAACTGTGTGCTGATTGTACAGTTCATCTGAACATTTTAATGAAGCCTCGTCCATAGTTCTGTGTGTGCACTATCATTGTCAGCTCTTCTGATCCTCTTCTGTCCTGCCGCACTCCCGTCTTCTCAGCATCAGCGGAAATAACGTGTTGAAACATCTTCCACATAGCTGGCTTCAGGAGAAATTCCTGGTTCCCTAGTTGCACAGCACTCCTGTCTGTAGGAGAGAGAAAGATCAAGTAGGGCAAGTTGCAAGCCTCTCAGAGCTCTGTGTTCAGCACTCCCGATGCCGTTTATTTTATTCGTGCTGCCCAACTTGCATGTGAGTAGGCAGCAGGCAACCAACTGAGGCACGCGGCGGGGGTGCTTACAGTATACGTGGCAGGTAGCCAGAAGTACACGGCGAGCATTCTCCACAGAAATGCTTTTTGAGGACAGCGTCCTCCTACACTCAGCCGGACAGGAATGCTTCTGCTGTTGATCAGAACTTTGTTTGTTTAGCTATTCATCCTGCTTTTGTTACAGTCTGTAGTGTTAACTGAGTCTTCAGTCATGCTGTCAGCTCCGGGGGAGCCGTCATAAATCTGCAGCGCTGCTCCTGTCTTGGCACTTGTGGGCAGTTTGCACGTGTGTGTAAAGCAAGGAACTTCATGGTGTCAGTTCAATACTCAAATAGCAAACAATGCATTTATTTGAAGGAAGGCTTTTTAGTCTTAACTGGTGAAAAGTTCCTGGAAGTTCACAATTTGTACCTGTACCCAGTACATATTCAGTGCTCTATTTCTTGGAGTTCTTGTTTTGCTTCTGTTATGTCAAACTGCAGACGCCTGGTGCTCTTTTTTTTCAGTTGTCTGATGTCAAGGATTAGCTATGGAAACAGTTTGGTACCTGTTTTAAGCTCTCCTGAAAATACTGGCGGCTTTTCATCACGGAGGAATTCCTGGAAAGATGCATCTTCAGGTGTTGCTTCAGCTTCATTGTGCAGTAGGAAAATCTAGTGCTTTACGGTACAGGCTGGGTGTTTTGGTAGCATTGCCTAGCTTTGTCTGGAAAGAAAATAAATTTATTTCACTTCAGAAGACTAAATAGAAATCCAGTTCAGAAGGCAGTATTAGAGAATGTATATGTTTGTGTTTTTTTAATATATATTTGTAGGTCTATCAGAATTGAAGTTTTCTACTGAAATACACCAACTGTTACTTTAATTTTGTGACTGCAGCTCTACATCAAATACACAAGGCTCCATTGGTTTTTGTTTGTTCCTTTGAAGCCTTGTACTTCACTGTAAAATGACTTCTGAACTTCCCTCACAACTTTATTACCAGCCTGTGTTTAAATACAGTTATACTTGGAGCGAGAATGCAGCGACTGTCTTCCACGGTTGGCTTCTTAACACTGGTATCTGCCATTACCATAAGCCAAGTTGTGCTTCCTGTTCTTTAAGTAGAAAACTTGATGTCAGTGGGATTTCTGTAAAGAAATGAGGCAAAGTCTAACCCTAACATTTTAAGTGTTGTGTATGTGCATTTCTACTTACTGCTCTTAAATGTGACTGTGCCTTAGGTGCTGTTGGTGGGCACTACGTGCAAACCAAATTTAGGATCTTGGTTAGTGAATGAAGATCACTGTTTTTTACTCTTTACAAAAATAAAAGCTGTGCAGTGGGTATAACTCAACGTACCTAAGAATGTCTGCCTTGTACACTGGTAGTGGGTCTGTGAAATTCAGCCTAGCTACTGCTGTTTGTGTTGTGTCTCCTTTTTGCTGGGTCTAACATCAGAGATCTGTTCTAGATTCTTGCTGGTCTAAATCTATCAGATAGCAGATACAATGAATCCAGGAGCAGTTTTTTTGTAATAGCTCCACCATTATGTTTGGAAAATTTTGCTTTCCCTAGTGAGGCTCGTAACCAAGTTTTTTTTGTTTTCCTTTTAACAAGTGTTCTTTGTAGATCACTCCAGGGTTCCTACAAGGTTAAACTCGATCTTCAGGAGTCGGGTCTAGCTTTTTTGTTAAAAACAGCACAGTACAAGTTCGTTCAATGGAAGAGACTTTCCTAAAGGCTCTGTTCTGACCTGTTAGTTTTTGAGTTTTCTTTAATAAACTTCTAGATGCTCATCAATGCATTTAGTTTGGCAACTCTTACTCACTACTAGTTTCTAGTATTGTGACATGGTCTAATGCAACCTTATCCATGAGCTATGTAACACTTCTCACCATTTCATCCTTAAAGTTTTTTTGGCATTTGTTTGCTTATATTAATCAGCCAAAGCTCTCCTTATTCTTCTGTGTCTTGCTGGTTATTGTAGAAACTTTGCTGTCTGCTCTGATTGGAGTTCAGTAGCTAGCTGTGTGCAGCAGACTTACAGCTATGTAGTGTTTCCAGCAAGGTCTTCCTAGATTTGTATTTTAATGTTGTACATTTTCCTGTCCCAGATTAAAAAATATTTTGCCCAGCGGAGCCTTGGATCACACTGTCATTGTACATGATTTTAATCATGGTAGTGGCTGGGTCTCTCCCGTGATTGATAGTACACGCAGGTTTTCTTCTGTAGTCATTTGCAGTTTATTAATCTCCACTTAGGAATTTTTGCTTGTCTTCCTAAGCATGGACAGCGCCCCACACCAACAGAAAATATGGTCCTTAAGGCTTCATTTTTCTCTTTTATCTTTGTAACCTTGTTAACACAGGGAGTGTCGGTCTAGCTTAGTCCTTCCATGCAGGAAAGGAGCAGAGACTCTTCAAACCCTTAGAATTTGGTCCGGATCCTTCTGTTAATATTATTACTGTGCAGTGCCTCCTCTTCACCATTTCTGTAATATTGTGAAGTTTCCCTTTTGCAGGGTTGAACTGTGTGTTCAGTCCATTTGACAACCTTGGCACAACGTGCACAGCTGTGACCCCATCACCACATGCACCTGTGAGCACGTGCAGTATGAGGTTTGGCAGCTCCAGGTAGATTTGAAATGCAAAGTCATTTTTAGCTGATGGTTATAGAAAGAGTAATGCTGTCCTTGTCCGCAGTATCTCAGTTTCGACAGCATACACTGAAGCATTTAAAAAAAAAAAATATTACCTGTAATCACAGCTGAAGTCCCATCACCTTCCTAGAAGGGAAAGAGCACAAAATGTGGGTAAAAACTTCCAGTTCTGTGTTGTGAAGACATCGAACGGACAAGTCTTCCCACATGCTATACTGAACTAAAATTATAGCTCTGCTGGGATAACCCAGAACCCCAAAATGTGGGGGTTCCCGGGCCATGTTCGTCTAAGCCAGAGCCTTAGAGCTTTCTCCTGTTGTCACTGTGTGGCCAGGTGTTCAGAACCATGTCCCCCTTTACTAATGTATGGCTGTGGGGAAATTTTTCCACACATTGCAGAATATATTCCCTGTAAAACTCAGAAAGCATCTTACTGTTTGCATCTTACTGTGAGTTAGAGCTGTCCAGAGACAGTTGTATGTGAATACATTCAGTAATGTCCTCCTCCAAAACTTAGAGAACATGAAACCCTCTGATGCCCTGCACATCATCATGGTACGTAAGTGTGGCAACTTGCTGTTGTTAGACTCCAAATACCTCATTCTTCATCTTCCCGTATTTTATAGTCAGCTTGTGAGGTGTTCTAAAACCACATCTCCAAATTGCTTGTGATTGTTCAGAAATAAGTCTGCTACCAAGGGTTGAAATGCATTCCTGGATTGGTCTCTTGAAAGAGCACGCAGATCTGCAGTTCCTCCCTCTGTTATATTGACTGGAAAACAACCCCATAAATATCTGCACGTGCTTAGCTGTGCTCGTGGCGTGCTGAGAGCAAGTATTATTCCATTTTGGAGCTCTGCTAAGTTAGATATATCTCTGGTTGCAGATGTTTTTCCTCGAATTTTCTTAAATTGCCTATCTCCCTTTAAGAGGTAGTTATTTTTAAGGGTCTGAGCAGTTCTTACCAGGTTGACAGATCTTTGATGCTGCTTAATACAAAAAACTCCAGGTTAAGGAGGGTTTTGAATGGGGGAGAAAAGCTTTGTAGCATCAGGCAAGAACAGCCTCCTGTGGTTAAGCCAACACTCATTGATATCACAGGATTTTATTTATTTATTTAGTAATTGCAGCAATAAAACCCTGAGGAAAGGGTATCCTCTATCAGCTGAGAAATGTTTTTGGTAGCTTAGCTCTGAGATGCAAACAAGCAAAGCAGATTGCTTCTTTGGAACGTGTAAAGCTGTTAAGCATGGCAGGATAGGTATTCCTCAGAGCCTAATTTCCTTGCTCATTGATACCCAGGACAAACTTGATCAAAAAGGTTTGGACCACAGGCAGGTTTCTTTGTTTTTCCCAGGCAAGAATATATTTAGGATTCCAAATACCTCAGACTAAATTAGTCTTTTTCTTTTTTCCAGCTACTCTAGTGATACTACCTTTTTATTTTCCCGAGGAAGGCATACTGCTGGGGTGCATTCCTTCCTGCTGCATTCAAATGGCCCTGGAGGTGCTCAAGGCCAGGCTGGATGGGGCTTTGAGCAACCTGGTCTGGTGGGAGGTGTCCCCTGTCCATGGCAGGGGGCTGGAACTGGGTGGTCTTCAAGGTCCCTTCCAACCCAACCCATTCTGTGGTTCTGTGTCTGGTCCCAGACAGGGAACTTGTCATGCCCTCTGTGTTGCTGCTGCCCATTTCTATTCTGTTGTGGTTGCTGGGACTTAGCACTCCCCTGAGGAGGTGCCTCTCAGTACTGCAAAGCTGCTGCCAGGTGTGAAAATGCTGCAAAGAGCTCCCCCACTTTGCACCCAGCTGCTTCTTCCTGTGCTTGTGCTCAAAGCCAGTGAGATTGGATACTGCTTGTGTTGGCAGCTAAACCACATCTTTGCTGAAGTAAATCCATTGCTGTTAATGATCTAGATACATGTTTCACAAAAATTTCTCTAGCTTAGAAATAACGCTTACCCAATATTTGTACCCGCCAAAGGCAAGTGGTGTTCAGCTTGTTTTCTCAAATACAGGTATTGCAGACAAGGAGAACCCATGAGAATAAGAACATCCTAAAACTGATCTCGTATTGCTTTCTGAAGCAATGCTAATGTGCGTTTTGAGTATAGGCATTTATTTTTAAAATGGAAGAAGGGGGTGTTTGAATGGATGACTAGAAAAATCCAATTTTGAGGTGGGGAGCATAACCTCCACTGTAGCTATCAGGAAGTTGGTTCTCTTCAGCAGATTTGGAGAAAATGTATTTCCATATATAGCTTTGTCAATATCTCAATGAGCATTTGCTTTGGGAGAACAGCTTCCTCAGTACAAGTGCCTGAATGTTAATTTGGTAACAGCACTTCTGAATTTCAGTAAAACGTTGCAGTGTTAGTAGCTGTACTCAGGGAGAGGATCCCAAATAAACCTCTCGGATAACTTGCTTTAAAGTCAGAGATCTGCAAAGACCAGTGAACTTTTTCTTACTGCACTGTTTATTTCTGTCTACTTTCTCTAAATTTCCTGTAAGGCCAGTATATGTGGGTTTTGTCTTTCTGTCTATAGAACATCTAGGCAAGGAACCATTATTAAAAGAAAATATGTGTTCAATGTACATTGAGTTGTTGAAATCTCTCTTTCTAGGAGCAATAGTTTTAACACTAGTTTTAACACTTAGCTTGCAAAATTGATTGTGCTTTCTTGAAGGGGACATCACTGGTTGCTTGCCACAGCATTTTTCATGTCACTTTATGATGGATAAGTGTAGAAAAAATGAATTCAGGCATCATAAGCAAAGCTTTCTGCACAAGTACCTCTTCAGGCTTAGCTATTTTCTTAGGTCTTCTGATAAGATCAATGATATTATTCAAGAGGTGGAGTCCAAGCTAAGAGTTAGTGATGATGTATAAACTAGTAGGAGCTTAAAAAGGTTGACCAATGTGTTCTCCCTAGTAGCTATTCATTTACATGACCGTGGAAACATCACCAAGGTGCATGTGGGGAGATGGCAGGAAGATTAAACTTTTCTATCCAAGACTGGTGGTTCAAGGATGTCCCACCTTAGTGAAGCTGATTCCGTAGCTGTGGAGGAAAGCTATTCACTGAAGAGACTTATTTGACAATAGTACACTTATCTGTAAGCTGAAATTTCCATTCAGAATTACTCTAAGAATCTGCACCAAGTCACTTGTATGGTGTCTCTACACTTTCTGTTAAACTTACGGAATCTTAATTCCAATTATATTTTCCTCCAAATCTCTCTTCCCTCCTCCTCACCTCCCCCCCATCCTGCAATATCTGGTTGACCGTGTAGAATTTATGAAACTAAGGATGCTCTACAATAGACAAATGTTTTTAGTGGTACTTCATAATTTTATAAAACACGTTTCAATCACATGAAGCAGCATGCATGCATGCATGTAAAGGTGATGATTTTCTTGATGACTAGATTATTTACATATATTTCATTTTTTTTTACACAAATGCAAGCATCATTTGATTAAGTAGTAGCAGATTGCAGGTGTCATGAGAAGGTGGCCCATAAGAGGAAGAGGCGTATAAGAATACTGCTACTTCTGTGGAAATAATTGGGTTACCATGTGTTCTGCTACTGTCTAATTTTAGTTTTTTCATGTGATTAAGCAGTTGTAGCTTACTGATTCTAATGAGTGATCCAACTGCAATACCTCTGCCAGAAGAGACCTGCATTTCGAGCAGCCTTGTAACACTTGTGTAGGAAGATGCTTGTTTTTAAAAGAAATTTAAAAATTGTGTGTTTAGCCTGCAAATGTACCGTGTTAATTTATTGCCAAAATCTAGTCAAATGTATGTCATGTCACTAGTGAACTCTGGGGTTTTAAAGCTGGCTTATTCTCATGCAGTTTAGGACTTATATATTAATTCTGATTTTATTACATGGGAGAGATAGGGACTGCTGAAGACAGACTCGCATTGAATATGAGGAATACTACTTTGTGTCAATTAGTTTTCTAATTTTTATTTTTTAATGTCTTCAACCATCTCTAAATTGATTTATCTGATTTTTTAAAATCAGAATTGTCTAATTTTATCTGATGTGAAAATCAGATTTATCTGATTTTTTTTCTATTTGAAAATGTTTTATTCCCACACAGTGTTCATAAGGAATGTACTGAAACGTCTCTATCCTGAAACTTCTTCATCTCTTGTGCATACTTCGAGTGGAGAAGAGGAGGTGGTTCTCAGAAATCCGGGCTCAAAATCCAGAGAGAAGGACTTGGAAAATGTTCAGACTCTGTCAGCAGGTGCTAGTACATCAAGTGATGCACCCAGCAAATCATTTCAAGGTGAGACTGCATACTATTTTTTTCTGATAATATGCTCTTAAATATAGTTCCTTTATTTGAGAACAGTGTAGTATCTACTTCTTTTTCATTCAGTTGATGCTAGCAGACAAATCTGAATAAAAGTGCTAGCAGTACTTGATACCTAGAATACTTGCAGTCAGTGCATAAGTCCTCTGACAGCCAAGAAATAGCCTTGGTGTATATGTCTGTATGCGGTGTCTAGCAGTAGCTAATACGAAGCTGGAGCCAGGAGTTCGACTTCTGATCCTAGTGGGTCCCTTCCAGCTAGGGATATTGTATGATTCTATAAATGTCTCTTATCTGTTTAACAGTGAGAAAATTAATTATACTGTTACAACTCTGCTCAAGTATTAGAGTTTGGAAGGATTAGATTGGGGGGAGTACAATGATCAGCACTAATTTCCTGTCCTTGTGTTGCAACAGAAACCCCAGGTGGTTGTAAATACTAGTTCAGGCAATACATCTGTGCCCTGCTAAAGAGCGTTATTTTCAGTGTGTGTGTGTGCAATGAAAGTGATGTGAATATTTTGACAGGTAAGTAAAAGTCTTTTTTCAAATGGGTTGTAAAACATGGGTGCTATTGCCAAAAGGTGACAGAGCTGTGAAATGAAGTAGCTGTGGTATTACTTGCGGGTGAAAGGCTCTGTGCTTACATGTAGAACAAGTGTGAATTGCTTTGTGTTGTAGCTCATCTAAAATCGAATTGTGCTGTAACTGAAAGAGGTCATTAAACTGTTTGACTTGAAATACAAAGGCAAGTTTCCTTCGAGTATAACAAGCTTTCTCTGAGGATGGTGCTTAGCTAGACCTATTACTTACAGACAGGGAAGAACTGATCACAGGTGTGGTGAGGGACAGAAGATCAAAGTCCTGAAAGAAATTAGTAAATTGGCTAGTCGAATTAGAACTGTGTACTACATGGGAACAGAGTTGTGTTCGGGGATCTTGGTAGAATCCAATGGAAGACTGGTCTGAATATACAAAGGATTAACTGCTCAATGTGCAAGGAACTAGTAATTGAAGACAAGGAAAAGGCTGAGGTGCTTAGTGCCTCTTTTGCCTCAGGTTTTTACTGTTAAGATTTGTCCTTTGGTCTCCAAGGACCCTGAGCCTAATGATAAACTCTATGGGAAAGAATCATTACCCAGAATACATGATGATGATGGCTGCGGAGTACTCAAGCAAATTGCATGTCAGTGGGACAAGATGGTGTGCATCCAGGGGATCTGGCTACTGGCTTGTGAAGCTGCTTTCAATCATCTTTGAAAACTCATGGTGGCTAGGAAAGACAAACATACTCGTCCTTCAAGAAAGGCAAGAAGGAGGATCTGGGAAACTGCAAACACGTTATAGAGTAAATCCTCCTGGAAGATATTTCCAAGCGTGGGAAGGACTAAAAGGAGACCAGGAGCAGTAAGCCTTGATTTAACAAAGGCAGGTTGTGCTTATCAACCTGATTGGCCTGAAGACAAGGATAACACCATACATGTTGTTTAATTTTTAGCACGTCCTTCCACGCAGCCTACCATAGTATTTTCATCACCAGCGTGGTAAGATAGCAGCTAGGCAAATGAGTGATCAGATAGGTGGAGAGACTGACAGTCTTAAAAGTTTGTGATCAGCCATATGGAGTTCAATAGATGGCTATGTGCTAGCGTGTACCTTGGGGATTAATACTGGACTGCAAAGCCCTGTGTCTGGCACAGAATAACTTACAGTGCAGGCTGGGGATCAAAGCAGCTCTACCAAAAAGGACTTGGGGTGCTGGAGGACTCCCAGCGGGGTGAGTCAGCAGAGTGCATCCTTGCAACAAATAAGGCTGACTACGTGTTGTGCTGTATTAGCAGTATAGCCAGCAGGTCGAAGGAAGCAGTTGTACCTTTTGTGAGAAGATAAGAGTAGCACCTTACTTTGGTGAGGCCGTATTGGAGTGAGGCCATGCTGGAAGTGCTGTGACCAGTGAGCTCCTTAGTAGAAGGAAGGTAGTGACAAGCTAGAGCGAGTCTAGTGGTGGTCAGCGAGCTGGATCTCCTTAGGTATGAGTAGAGACAGAGAACTGAGCTTTCTTAAGTTTGGAGACAAGTAGGAGGAAGTATCCTTACTTCAGCTACCAGATGGGTGGAAGGAGGAAATAGAAGACTGAACTGTACAACAAACACATTGTGGCAGGTGTGATTCCCTGGGGTGGGGAGGCAGGTAAAATTCAGCCTAGAGGCTGATCAAGGATTGGAATGGGTTGCTGAGAAGAGGGTTCTGGTATCTCCATCCTTGGAGATATTAAAAATTGAGCAATGTACTGGAAAACTTGATCTAATTGAATCAGTCTTGAATGACTGATGACCTTTTAAGTTCTTTCCAACGACTACTGTTCTATGCATCCACTGTCTTTTTGTTTTTCTTTTTTAACCAAAACAAAAAGCAAACCCTGCACCCCCTCTGCAATGAGGATGGCTAGTAATAGCCTAGCTACAGTGCTTTCTTACATCCCTTCATAATGGAATTTGCTTTTGAAGGTTTGTGGCTGTTGTCCTGTGTTGCATATAGTGATAGAAGATTGCCTCTAAGTCTCTACTTGTTGTATTTCCGTTTGTTTGCCCATTTTGTTTTTATACATCTGTACTTTTCTGAAGTTGATAACGAGGTACAATTTTGAAAGGCTGATAAAGCATTAAACTTATGCTATAAAGTGATATTTAATAGCATTTGGAAAGAATTGTCTTCTGGAAACAGTTAACAGGCTGTTCATTTCCTATCATGAAGACACACTGAATAAGTGTAACTACAGGGTAACTTCTTATGCTGAAAAATGCCTTCATTTGTACTGAGTGCTTGGCGTTCCTTATAAATTATGGTCTGCCCAAATTCCAGCTGAAGTGGGAGGTGAGGAGAACTTAGTTGATGTATAACTCCTCTGTTCTTGTTAATTTTAAGCATACTGTTTTAGGAACCAGGTATAAACACAGGCTTTTTATCCAAAATCTCAATGCAGGTAAAATGCAACTCATGGGAAAGAAGGTGAAGCAAAAAAAAAAGACCAATTCCATATCTCCTTTTTTAGGATTTTCCAACAAAGCAACAAGGCTGTCCTTTAAATTAGCAGCAAACTACCAGAGCTTATTTTCTGTTGGAGGCAAGTAAATGCTATGGTACTACAGAAGGGGTTCCGCCTTAATTGATGTTCTATAAATGTCTACTAAAAAACAAGAAAAGCTTTGGAGAAGGTTGTAGGGATAAACTCATAGGAAAAGAGAAATCAGTTACCCAGCTGCGAAGCCAGTAGATAACCATTCTTTTCTGTTTATGGCTTCATTCAAATTTAATAAGAGCTCTTGCATGAACAGTCATTTACATGTTGTGATTTTTATGGCATTGAACACTGAAAGTATATGTTTAGTGATAAGCTGTAAGATTCGGAGCAATCGACTGTGTAGTCTTGGAAAAAGAAAGGCATAAAGGCATTGACCAATTTTTCTGATCTTATATTAAGAAACCTCTTTTTTAGTACAACAAAGGTTATGGGATTTGATAGTTATTTAAAAGCTGGCTGTTTAAGGAGCAGTAGTCTTGAGTTTAAGATGGAGAATGGAAAATGAGAGGCATTTTTAGCATAGATATGAACTCCTTCCTAGTTTGAAAGTGATTGTCAGTCCTACAAAAATCTAGTGAAAAAATAAATTTAGTGTCAGTAAGAAACTGGATTTCCATAAAGGAACTTGACTTAAGGTCCAAGTATTTTCTAGCATTGAGTAACAGCTTTTGCTACAAAACTCATTACAATGCTCAGCTTACCTTTAACACCAGCTTTCATATTGTGAAAAAAGCATTTCCAACATTGACAAGCTACCCCACACACACCTCCAGTTTTGTATATTTATTAGAATGCTTACAGCAATGCTGCAAATCATGTATCTTGAAGTATAATAGGAAATATGTCCATAAAATTTTAAGGCTGTACTTCTGGATCCTGTAAATACTTGGATTTATATGTGTCTTTTCAAATCAAGTAAGTTAAAGTTAAGATGCTTAAGTATTCAAAACACCAGAACCAGTGTTTATGGCCTGTTCTAATTTAATCTTGAAAGGTTAGTTTAGTATCAGAAATGGTTGTCCCATAAAATTACACACACAGTTCTAGAACAGAAGTTTACAATAAGACCCAGAATAGTTGGAGATAAAATAAAAATTCTGAGGGATTCTGTCTTTTGTGACTTCAGACAGATCTTCTGAAAGATATTTACATTTTCTTATGGATGGGGATAGTTCTGTTAGGGTTGGAGAAAACGTGTAGATGCCACTGTTATTCTGAATCCCAAAGAGGGAGGAGAGGGAGGATAATTGTTTATATCTCACTCTTAAAAAGATTTTTAAGTGACCTTAATCAATTAAAAAAAAAATCAATGTGTGGCTGAAATTTTTGTTCAGGTGTATACCTTCCCTTTGGATTCTAATTTTCCTAAATAATTTTTTTTCCTATTCTGCCGTAGTTTTCAGTAAGAAAATTAATTTAACAAAAAATAAAAAAGGATTTTATCCCTAGGACAAATAAGTAAGACTTTCTAAACATTTCTTCCTTTAAGGAACCTGATTTTTCTATTGCAAGAGTTATGGCTCTTAACTTCAGAGGATTCCAAATAGAGTTTCTTCTTGCTTCAACGTGAATTTTATAGAGTGTTTAGGTAGCTTATTCTGTTACTTTAAACCTTTTAAAATCAAGGCATATATGTAATTAACCTGAGCCTTGTTGAGTGCCAAAGTATTAAAGAGCAAATGGAAAACTGAAAGTTCCTACAAAGAAGGGGATTTAACTTTCTTTTCCATGACCTTGCAGATATGTTTCCAAGTGTAAATACCTAAAAAAATTTGTTGTATGGAAGAGAGGGAAAAAAAGTGTCTGGCAAATGACTAAGGAAGCATTTCTAAGTATAAATTACTAGCTTAAATGTGGCCTTTTTCTAAATTTTGTATTTTGATGATTAATTTTGTTCATTTTCAACTTTTTTTAGGGCACCATCTACATGCAATAAGGATTAATTTCATGGCAGATGTTTCTCTTGAGACCTGTAATTCTGTGATTTCTTTACTGTTGTTGATACTTTAAAATCTCACTAATTACTCGTAAAATCTTTCATACTGCATATTTAAAATAAACTTCCATGTATCTGGCTAGAGACTTGAGACTTGCTACCTTTAGAATTGAATTTTTAATGGCCTCCCTAATCCTGGGTCTTTTTCTTGGCCAGAATTATTAGGGCCAGAATTACTAGCCATCTTTTAAGGGCTTGGAATTTACTGATTTGATATTTAGCATCTTCCTTATAAAACTTAAAATTTAAGAATTGAAGAAGAGTAATTGAATAATTATTGAATAATTCAAACAGGTGAATCTTTTTCCTACAATGCATGTTTCACTTTTGGCTTTTTTCCCTGCTTCTTTAAACAAAATTGAAATGCAGAGGGCCTAGACAGTGTGAGATCTTGTGGAGACATCCTGCCTGATGTTTTTTGTTTCCTCCTTTTATTGAAGTGTTAATGAAGAAAAACGTGAAGATATTACTATTCCAAAGTTCAAAGTTTTAATTGTGGGAGGGTTGGGGAAGAATACTATGTTGTTCTACCAGAGTAGACAAAAATGCAGTTTAATCCATGTTTTCAAAGTAAAAACATGAATCTTACCACCTGTGGAATATCCCAGCATTGCTGGGTTCCATGTTTCCTGTTAAAATTCAGTGCAGCTGTTAGACTTCTCTTTGTGTGGGTTGTCCACCCTACCTTTTCCATTACGGTTATTAATGCTGTCAGTACACTGTGTTTCAGAAATCATCAGAGCTGGGATACATGGACTGTCTCCTTACTAGCCCTACTCCTGTCTTCCTGGAGCCATCATGCTATAGAAAACTTAGGTTAGTGACAGAAGCACCTAGAAGGCAACACTTGTCAAAGAAATATATATTATATATATGGTCAGTACTGGCTTTCAGTTGATGAAACTGCTGAAGTGCTTACGTTTAAGGACAGAAACTCTAGCAGCACACAATGCAGTGAGCAGCTTTAGGGACTGGTTCAGCAGTTCAGCATCACTTCAGTGGTTAATTGCTCAGAAAGGCTGTCTATTGTGAATAAGCTCAAGAGCAATGGAGATTATAATTATACAACAAAGTGTTGTCACACAGTCTTGTGTTCTTCTCTCAAGAGTCTATAAATTCTCTCATTACATGCTTTATTACAATGGCTTTATACTGTGCAAATGGAACAAATATATCCAAAAACGAATGTTTGACAGAAGACACCAACCTCTTGTGGTTATGGTGGAAACAGGGCTCAACCAGATTTCCGAGCTTGTAGCTATATGCTTGAAAGGGAATGTAAAAATCTGGGGCTTGGGGGAGGAAAAAATGTATTTATATCCTGTCTCTGTTCAGAGTGAGTGGGCTGCCTGTATAATATCTCTGACTTCAGTTGTGACAGAAACAGCCTTGTCATTTGGTCTCTGGTTCCCCTAGCAATGTTTTTTTGCTGCTGGTTGACCCGTTCTTGCGTATGTATGTACACTTGTTCTTCTCTTCTACATCTTCATTTCAAACAGCTTCGCTGTCATAGAGAAATCTGCTGGCTTCTGTGACAACTGAAAGCAATTTAACAAATAGCTCATCTAATAGTATGTAGCAGTTGCTTAATTGGAGTAGAAAATGCCAGCTTTAGCTGTATGTGTAAACAAGTTCTGAACCTAACTGTAGCCAGCTGCAGGGAAGCTTGTTATCTTGAGAAAGGAAACAGAAAATGGCTTGTGTAAGGTTATCTCAATAAAATGGACTTGTTTCAACTAGAGGAGGGCTGACAGACAATCCTGAGGTAAATCTAACTTCCAGTATGGTTTGTGTGTCTGTTGGCATTTGTGCTGTCCACCCTGGCTTCCTGTTTGAAATTATTTTAATACATTAATGACAAAAAAAAAAAATTGCGTGAGATGCCTCTCGTGTACCCATGTATGCTGTGAGTGGTGAACCTAAGCTGTCACTGTCAAAATTGTAGCTATTCAGTCAAACTTCATGTTTGTTCTTGTTACACATTGCTTGTTTCCTACTTGTCTTTCCCACTAACTTTACCTTCTAACCATTACTTGAAATGAGTGCAAGTATTATACTGTGAATTTTTTACTGAATTAAGTTCAGGGCAAAGGATTTCCCATATTTTTCGTGCTCCCGGGATTTGCATTATTGTCAGCAAACAAGAGTGGACTCTTACTGATGACTATGAGATAAAAATGTTGGGCTTGCGGGTAGAGGAGTGGTTAAACGTTAAACTTTGTTTACTTTTATTCTGATGAGCACATCTGTTTGTTTCCTGGACTAATTTCAGGTAAGTCCCAGTAATAATGTAATCACTTAATCAGTGAGTGCAATTAGATAATTACAACACAGACATGGCCTTTTAGATTCAGTGCTACTGCATTATTTTTTAAATTATATTGATTGACAGGTATGAACTTGTCTTTGGAAAGGTGTGTTCTTATTTGTGTGAACAAATAAGATCTACAGCACTAGGAGAAATGATAGAGCTATATGCTAACTTAAGATTTTTAAGATAGCTTTATTCTCATGTTTATGCAACTTGATTTCTTAGACATATAAGCAAAATATCATCTATTATCATATTCCAGGATGTATACAAGAAAATGAAGCTGTTACATAAATGGCTTAATACTTTAGCTGTATAGTGTTTCACCATTACCTCAGATACTCAGCTTTCAGAAAGTTCAAAGTGCCACAAGCTGCTGTCTTTTTTTTTTTTAAATAGTATATATGTCACCTGTATACAATTATTATTCTTCTGTCTCAGAATTCTAAAATTTTCATCTACCTGTAGACAAATTCTGTTCTGGGAAGTATTCTGTTTCTTGGTTTCCTAGCTCTAGGTTTTCCCCTACTTCATTCCCACTTTGAGTTGTGCTTTTTCCAGAGGAATGCTGATGTTTCAATAGTTCATACATAGCTGAAGAGTGAGAAGAGGAAAAAGAAGCATATCTACTTTTCTTTGTTTTCTCTGTGACAAAGAATGTTTGCCAGGTCTAACGTAATGAAACTGAGTTTGAGTAATACTAGTAAGTCCTATCCTCAATAAAATGAGCTATAGTGCAGCCTTTCTTGGTGTCTAAAAAAAATAAAATCTTAGGAGTTAGCGTACTTGTGGGAGGTGGTGAAGCAAATAAATTTGAGCTCAGTTGTTCCTTGCTTTTTATGAATTTCCCATCTCAACTTTGGGCCTCATAGAATAGCTATATATTTATTGACCTTAATTTCCTTCTGAAGTCTTTGATTTCCATCAAGGTGAGGGAAAAGACAGTGGCAAGGAAGTACTTTTGATTTTTTTGTTATTTTCTTTTAATCTTGTAGTCCTATGAGCATACTTGTATTAAACTTCTTCAACCTGCAGACTTTAGTAATCTAATGAGGTATATAAATTCCTTGTTTGATGATGTCACTTTCATTGATAACTTCTTCAATTATTCCATTGCAGGTAGGAACAGGAGACAAAATGGTTTACAAATGTGTTTGGTTTAAAACTCATAGATGAGTGTCATTTTTGCTGGCTACAAAAAAATGCATGCAAGAAATAGAAAACCAAGAGTACAGTTCCTTGTTTCTTTTCTTTGTGTAGCTATATAATGACCTGTGGCGTACTTTAAAATAGGAAAAGGAAAAAAAATCTTTATTTGTTTTTAGATCATCGTACACCTGTTTGAGCTCTTAAGAAAGAAATTGGATTCCTGCTTCTAATACAAATGAGAATATAATAAGGCCTAGTATTCAGTGGAAACAAATGTTAATCTTATACTATATAGAAACTGCAATCTACATGAAAATAAATACATGGCCATAAAAACTGTGAGATGTGCAAATACGCTGGCAGAAATAAACTACCAGCATTTAGAGTCAGAGAAATCATGAGACAGTACACAGCAAAATGCTAATAAATAGGAAGGACTTCAATGAGCCTGCGGCGTAAATAACGAGCCAGCTTTGAGAAATAGTTATGGGTGAATTGCCACAAAAAGAAACATGCCCTATTCCAAAGCCCTTAAGAATGGGTACTTTGCCCTTAGTTGTGCATAAGCCCTAATAGCACTTCAGGCACTGAAGTTCTTAGTGCTGCTGAATGACAACATTATAATTGCATACTTCTCAGCTAGGTGATGAATCTGAATAAGGAAGTGTTCAGATGACCTGTGATGGGTGTTTGAACCTTAGACTTTTAAATTATCTTTCAATTTTATTAAAGCAAAACAATTTAAAAGCGGAACATAAAATCCAAAGTAGATGGCTTTTCCGAAGTAGCCAGGGCTTAACAAAAATAATTACATTGGCACTACATCTAGATGTATGAGACCTTTAATGTAAAGTAGGTATGTGGATCATTGTTAGTTTGGGTGCTGTTATTCGTCTTTCCATTCCCCTTCTCTTCTATTCAAACATTCACACTTGAATACATAGGCTGAAATATAGCTTTTTAAATATGATGTAGACCCTTCTTTCCAAAAATATTGCAATACACTTAGTTGAAAAGGCTACGGCTGGCACTGGGTCGTTGTATCTGGTTTCATTGAAAAATCTAGTCTTTGTACGTTGGAAAGGAAGACTTGTAAGGCTGGACAGCAGTTACCCTCTTCCTTTTCCATTGTCTCCAATTTGCATGAAATCATTAAAGGTTAGAAAAGACTTCTCAGGTCATCTGGTCCAACCATCACCCTACTGCCAATGTCACCCACTAAACCATGTCCCTAAGCACCGTGTCCAACCTTTCCTTGAACACCCCCAGGGACGATGACTCCACAACCTACCTGGGCAACCCGTTCCAATGAGTGACTCTGCCCATGGGGAGGGAGCTGCTGTAGGCGTTGGTTCCATCCATACCTTCCATCTGTGTTAAGCTATGGGCGAGTGCTATCTCCCTAAGGAACTGCCTGGGGAAACCTTGTACTCATCCAGTCTCCTGAGAAGCTTAGTGGTCATGTGGTGCTTAGGGACGTGGTTTAGTGGGTAATATTGGTAGTTGGGGGACAGTTGCACCAGGAGATCTTGGAGGTCTTTTCCAGCCTTTATGATTCTGTGAGGACCAGGTGCAGATTGTCATACATTAGTCTTAATTCCTCAAAGGAATTAAGGCAGGATGAAAGAAACTGCTTCTGATCATCCATTTTGTTAGCTCTCCAGCAGTGTGCTAACTTGCACAAGCTTCTGTGGGCCAAAGGTCTGTGGGTAGAAGACCTAGTTTTATTTATTTAATTGAAGTATTAAATCACCAAGTCTTAAAGGGAATGCTTAGGAAAGACTCCGTAAGTACAGACTTTGTTTACTTTATAGCCATTTCCATTAGTTGAGCAGAGGGAACAGCCTCTGTAACTTCAGCTTTCTGTTCTTAATGAAGTGTCACCGAGAATGACATGAAGTGTCAGGATGGAGGTTGGAACGAAGTGACTTGAGCGACAGCATGCTGCCAGACACAAATGGTGTGCGGCCTAAGAACAGGGAGCAGACTTGTAAATGTGGCCAGGCTTCTACTGCAAATCTGGGAGAGAAGCAAAAACATGCTATTTCTTGAATGTCAAAGGATAGTGGACCTTCTCTGTCTAAAGACAACTGTTTACACAGTAGCAGAAAATAAGGTCAATCTAGAAATTTTAGTATTGCCATCTAAACCTCTATGCAGTTGCCAGTGGCATTGCTGAAAAGAGTATTGGAATAAAGTAGGGATACTGTACTGCTTCCCAATAATGTTGTCCAATGGTTCACAACCTGGGTATTTTCTGAGCTGAAGGTATGCACTTGATTATTTTTTTCCTTTCATTATTTATTTGTTTGAGTCTATGTAAATTTTACAATTTAGAGTAAAAATGCACACTATGAAATCTTACCTGGCAAGTGGGGGAATTTATCATTCAAAACAGAATAGCAGACATCTTTAAAACTGTAAATCTGAAGTATACTTTGCGGAAGAAAATGATTTTTTAGTATTCTGATGCAGGTACTCGTGCCAATGAAATACATGACAACAGCAAGTAGCGTAACTTGATATCATTAAATATCCAAAAGCCATTCAGTTAACTTTTATTTAGAAAATGATGAAGAATCTTTGGAAGGAGCGTATCTTTACCCAAAGACTTACTTGAGTGGCTCTCCTCATTTAAACAATAAGCTACTGTTAATGAGGAGGATGGATTGGATACTAATGTTTGCAGATGAGAAATTATTTAAGGATTAATTAAACGAGAAAGACTGTGCACTTTAGAGGTGTTAAACAAGCTAAAATGATTACCATGATAGTAAATTACGTCTATTAGCTCTTCGTAAGGGAGTTCCATATCTTTGTGAAAACTAAGTTCCCACCTGCAATGGTACCGAGCAAAGTAGCACAAAGCTTCCATTAGTGTGATGGTTGTCACTTGGCTAAAACAAATGTCCTAATTTTCATGTCATAGCCTCAATCTACTTTATATTTAATGGAAATAAGGGCTGGACTATGGTCATATTCAACAAAATACACTAATGCAAACGTTTTAAAGGAGATCACAGATCACCTTCGAGCCTCATTTTTGTCAAGACCATTTCTTCTGCAGTGGGGTTACAGTAAATGCTAACCTGAAGAATATCGACTTCTGTAAAAAGCCCTGGCTCTGGATTAATCAGACCTTGGCATTCAGCATCCATCTCTGCCTTCCTGGGGTTTTCTGTAAGGAACTCTTCTGAGGCTTACCTCTTCTTCTGCTCTTCCCCAAGTGATGGCTGGGTGTTTCCAAAGCGTAACGTCCTAAAGTCAGGGGCAGCTAACTTGCCTCTTGGCTACTGTTTGGAAAAGTCTGCAAGAGGTTCTGGCTGACCACTGGTCCTTGGTCCTCTATTTGCTCTACTACTTCCACACTGTGGAACTGAGGCTTTCTGAGCTGCAGGAAAGCACTTGCTGATAAAGACAGGTTTTTGGTGTAAGAATGGGGAGCTGTATTTGGTAGAGGTGGTAGGGTTTTGGTAACACGAGTGCTGCAGGGTGGCCTCTCTGAGAAGAGTACAGGGGCTGCCCTGTCTTGTTCCACAGCTAACAGCTAATTCCAGTTCCTTCAAAATTAGCCCCACAGCAGGACAGCGTTTGCGTCCCAATGCCCAAACCCACAATTAAATATCTATGTTAACTGGCAGTAAATTAATTTCTCCTAGTGAAGTCTGTTTTGCCTCCAGCAGTTAACGGTAAGTGATCTCCTTAGTTTTATCTCAGCCCAGGAGCTTTCCCATGCCTATTGGCCCCGTTTGTTCCCTCTGCTGCTGAGGGGGAAACAAGCAAGTGGCTGGGTGGTTGCTGGCCAGGGCCAACCCACCGCAGAAACGTGAAGCCTCATCGCTGTGCAGGGATTAATCATTTACCTACCAGCAAGCACAGGGCTGAGGTTATATGAATGCATCTGTGGCCAGAACATGTTCAAGGTGTTGCCAGGTGTGACAGCACAAAGATGTTCAGGCTGAAGCCATACTAAAATACCAACACTCCAAGCAGCAGGTAGGAGAAAGCTTTAAAAAGCTTTAAGATTGTAAAACTAAGCTGAAACGAAACACACTATCTTTACCTGAAATGATGACAGACTGAACATCTGGCAACTTCACTCAGCTAAGGTGAGATGGAAGCTTTATCCTCATCTCTGTAAGAGGTCCCGTACTTGTCTGGGGCAGGGCAGCAAGCGGTGACATAGCTAGCCAGGCTGCTGACATCCTTGCAGATGTAACCTTGGTAACGATGCAGTTTAGATGCACTTCCCCACTCCGTGCACAAGGTTGATTTATATGCAAAGGAGCCTTGTATGGGGAAAGTTGTGGACTGGAATATGAATAGGAGACAAGTTGATTCAAAATATTTATTCTGTATTCATAGTTTACCTTTAAGAATGATATTTGTTCTTTTTTGATTTTGTAAGCATTCTTTAAATATTTGTGCTTTTTTATTGAATTAAAATAAAACCTCATAAACTGGTAACTGTTTGTCTATGCTACCTGTAGATAAGCACCTATCATTTTTCTGTATGCAAATACAATAAGACTTTTGAGTTTTCTCTTTGTGTGCATTAGACAAGGAGAAAACACCCACTATGCTTCTTGGATAAGTGCATTTGTTCAATTTCCCATAACACGTTAAGGTTACAAAAATGTAGCTCCCTCCAAACTGTACTTATTTCGTTAATGATGCTGCAACAAATCACTTAGGGATTCACTGATAACTGGTGTGATCTAGTTTCGTTACTGAAATTATCAATTTGGTGAATTCACCAGACTTTTAACTAGTGGGAAGAAGGGCACTTTTGAGTACTTCCAGTATCTAATTATTTTTATTAGTTTCAAATATGTGTATGTTTTTTAAAAATAGTATGGTGTCATGTTTTTGTATGCTTAGCTGCTTTGCAGCAATGTTTAGGACTTTGTAATCAATCCATCTCAGCTTAGCCCAGGGAGACTGGCCTCTATCTGGAAAACTCCAGACTTCATGGTTTGAGACTGAGCAATTGATGTGCTGATATTATACAGCTGTGCATGTACTGTTTTTATGATATGGTAACTGGTTTTATGTAATTTTACAGGATTAACAAAGACTAATGCCTTATTCATGGCTTATAAACTACTTCAGGATTTACATAGGGTAAATAATATGGGGGCTTCCATTTAAAAATTTCTTACATTTCTTTTGAGTGCTCACTCCTTTACATAATAACAGTTGTTAATGTTCTTCTTTGCAAGAGTAGGTGTTAACAGATTTTCCCCCCAAATTCGTTTTTGTTCAGCTGTTTTGTTCTAGGAGGTTAATATATCCCCTAATAAATCCAATTCTTGTATGATTAAAGGGTTTTAGTTAGCCATGACTACTGCAAATTGAGTTTAATGTCTTACAGTTGTCTATGGTTTTATAGAACTCAAACATAAAGGGGGGAAAAAAGGTGAAATGCAGGGAAAGAAAATTTTAAAATTATTCAGAAGGGAGTAATTCAAAATATATTTACACATACTTGTAAATTAAAACCATCACCAATTAACACTTCATCATTAATCAACATGGGGCGGGGAACAATGCAAGTACTGCCAGTTCAGTGATTTGGCATCAGCTTCGCAAAAAGGACTTGTAAAAGAATTACTCAAAATTAATTTTAGTTAATCTTTTTCCAAATCACATAATTGCTCTTCATCATATTGTATTAATTATTTAACTTCCTTTATTAGCCTTTGAAGCATCATCAACGTCAGTTTGAAATTTTTTGGCTTGTTCAAGAAAAACAACTGTTTTCTCATGTATTATCAAAATAAAAAGCTTGCATCCTGATAATAAAAACCACTGTGATATGTAGCTTTTCAAAAGTGCCTTAAATATTCTGAAATGTAATCATCACAGATATCTAGGTGATCAGTCATGCTGAACTCTTGGAAATTTTTTATCTGAGAAATTTCAACCTGTATAGATAAATTACTTATTTGGATGGAAAAGGACTTGGTGAAAGCTATTTCGTTATAGAAATAATTCTTGTTAGGGATCTGTGCTTCTATCAGACACAACTACATTTTAAATATTGAGGTATTCATCTACCCATTGGTACAGCTTGGTAATGGGCTTGGATCATTTCAGATCTTGCACATCTGTGAAGAGGCTAATTTTGTGCACCTGCCAAAGACCTGTTCACCGAATAGCATTACAACACTTTCATCTATTTTTAAAGGGGCAAGTTATCCTCAAGGAGGGAAGCTTTACGCTGTGTTGATGCTTGCTTATGGGGCAAGCTGATGGGAAAAGAACATGCTGAACCATCTAAAATTACAGTGAAGCATCTGGAGACAACCTGAACATTTTGGTCTTCTGGATAGGCTTTTGTCTCCCTGTAGTTGATCCCAATTGTTGTCATTACAGAGAAAAAGAAAAAAAAAAAGTAACTGGAACAGAGAAGCATCAGTCATTCCTACAGAGTTACTTCTTGCCTAGCAAACAAATGTCAAGATTGTGCAAGAGTGCTGTAGTACATTTCTAAATACCCTTTTAAAGGGGAAAGAAATTCTACAAAAGCAGCCTACTGCTATTGT